>NW_028187177.1:1510205-1523359 GCF_003343005.1 Rhea americana | reverse complement strand
GCCGCCCGGCTGCAGCGCGGCGGGGGCAGCGCGCCCCTGGGTGGGCGCTGAACACGGGCCGCTGCAGCGAGAAGAAGCGGAGGAGCCGGCGAAAAATAGTCTGTGTGAAACGTCCCAGCTGCAGGGTCGGATTGTCGCTAGGGACTTGCTACCAGCTTTTTCTTTCTTTTCTTTCTTCTCCGAAATTTTGAAGAGGAGTGAAAAATGCAAGTCCAACCTGTGCACTTGATCTAATAAAATGCCTGCTGGGGAGAGGTTGTTAAAATATATTATGGATATGAGACTAATAAGCTGGAATGTGCTACATGTCTCCTCGCTTAATGGATTGTCTGAGCTGTTGCAGACTGTTGCTGTCTGCAGACTGCACTATTTATTACACATTTATTGTGTCTAGTAAGCACGCCCGACAAAACTCCCATTAGGCAGGCAGCAAAACGGCCCACTTTGCAGGAGCCGGGAAAGTTCATTTCAGTCAGAGGAGCAGGTGCTCGACGGTGCAAATGGCACCCGCTTTCAGCGGAGCGACCAGCGTGCACACGCCTAAGGACACGGATGAGAATTTCGCCTTCACATGTTTCCATTTCTGCAGGYTGCTTAGATAAAACGGAGCGGGCTGTGAGAGCTGTGTCGCTCTGGATAGCTAACCTGGCTTTCCTGCGTCTCTTCCATTGATTCGGTGATGGATTTCTTATGCTTATGCAACAGTTTGGTTTTCACATCCAGGATTGCTCTGGGTTGGGAATCAATTAGGCTGAATTGCAAAAYACAAAGACTGGTATTTGGAGTGCTCCTTTAAATGCAACACTGCAATCTATATTAGGTTTACAGGCTGAATTACAGTTGTCTCAGAGGCATTGGAGCATATCCTGGATTCGTCTTCAAGCCTGCTGGGCGTATTTCATTTAAGCKCAGCAGGCTTTTATTGTCCCAGGTAAGTACACAGATACTGTCAAGCCTGCCATCATAGCGAAGAGTTATATACAGGGCAGGATAAGCAGCATTTAGGTGTCTCTGCAAAAACTATGGAGTGCCTGAAGATTTCAAACCAAATAATTAGGAAATATTACTGCTCATTACTGGATCTGGTTTTGCAGTGGGATCTGTTGCTACCTTGACAATAACTAGCTGCAAAAGTAAAGTTTGTTTGCAAAAGTTATGTCAGAAGCAAATTAAAATTGGTGGAAATGCATCAAGACCATGTGATGGCCCTGATGGCCCTGTCTTTCAGCCACAATTTTGAGTGGCCCAAAGTTTACTGGCAAAAAAAAAAAAAGAAGAAGAACAAGAAGAAGCAGCAGCTCACATTTTAACTAAACTCTTTCTCGAATAGAGGCCTCCTCTGGGTGCCAAGTCCGGGTTTCCTCAGGACCATCACAGCCCCGACCGAGCCCCAAGCTGCATTTCCACACGCTGCATGGCCACACAATTTATCCCTCTCTTAATTTGCGTGGCTTCCCCCAGAGGMGACGGCAGGCAATTTGCTGCAAGCTCAGAGGCAAAGTCACCGGGTCCGTTGGCTGCCGGTCGGTGTAGGCAGAGCCTCCTGGGCCCAAACGACCCTTTCTGTCCCATTCTTCGTCCTGCAGAAACTGCCGGTCCGGGCTTTCGTGGTCGTTTGTGGAGGAGGAAGAGGAGGAAGAGGAGGGAGAGGAGCTTCACCACACGGCAGTCCTCTATGCACGTCGTCTGATGGAAAAGTGCATTTGCCATGGAGAAATGACAGATGGCCAGGTGACAAACAGCCCCTCCGTCCTCGGCAGGGGATCGTAGTCCACGTGCYGCACGGATCCGTAAAGCATTAGCCTTTCCCTCAGCCCAAAAAGCAGTGCCTGATACATCAGCAGCTCGCTGGAGTTTGCTGCGGGCAGATCACACCGCGGTAGCAGCAAAGCCTTCAGGTGAGCACGTCGTGCGAGGACATGCAAATGCCAATGGAGCTCTGTGTCAGGAGCACCCAGACAACTCATTTTACCTATTCAAAAATGAGACCAGGTGCAAGGAAACTCCTGTCCAAAATGTCTCCTGGAGCCATGGAAAATCTCTGCACTTCAGTCCTGGCACCAGCCCTCCTGCAGAAGGTCTTCCCTCCCACTACAGGACAGAAAACTTTCTGCAATTGCAGAATATTTCATGATACAAAGATCCCAGCTAGACCCAAACCTTTCGGACCAGCTTTTCGTAGACAGTCATTTATAAACCCACGACGTGGTGGGAACACGGGCTGCGCTGGGTCGCGGGCCACCGAGGGAAAAGCAGAGGGAGCCTCGAAGCACATGCTTCCCTCACCCGGGCGGCGGGTCACATCTCCCCCAGACCGTCTGCAGCAACGGGCGCTGAGCGTAAAGAAACCGTTCGAGCCGCAGAGCTATGGAGAGGAGACGCGGAGAAAACCATTTGCCGTGCGCTGCTGCCTCTGCTGGGAAGGCCGGGCAGACCTCGCTCCAGCTGATGTTTCYGTTCAGCATCTCCCAGCCGCCAGCCCTCGAAGCAGCGCGGCAGCAAACAGCCCAGCGCGTCCCTGTGCGAGGCCAAGCGGTGCCGACAGGTCCCGAGCTGGGGCTGTCGCTCCGCGGCATCTCCAGGATGCAAAACCGCGGGGCTGCCGCCTCTGAACTAGCCCCTGCGTGCGCAGGGAGAGCAGACCAGCAGCTCCCGTGCAGGCACGGGAGACCCCCCTGGACTGAACTCCGGACTGGGCCTGCACACCTGATTCCCCACGCAGGCACGGGCTCGGTAACACCCGGAGAGCTCTGCAAGCAGCTAAGCAACAGGCGGTGTGGCACAAGCACACCGTAMACGCAACGCGAGAGCCGATCCTTGCAGACCGAGGCCAGAAAGCCTTCAGGTTCCCTTGCAGCAGTCCTTTCCTCCTGCTCACAGGCACCCCCATAAAACCTGATTTATACCTTATTCAGTGATTTTAATGCTTAACGTTACATGCAAAAACTCCACAAAGAGACACCTAAGAGGGGCCGCGCACGCCTCCTCGCTTCCACCCGCGAGGACGTTTCTAGACCTCAGAGGGCTTTGCTGTTAAGTTTGCACGCTCGGCAAAACAACCTTGTAAGGGGACCGGCGAGATGCAGCGCCTGCGCGTTCGCGAGCGTTTTCCAAGCGCCGGCTAAGCGCCCGGCCGGCCGCTCCGCAGAGGAGGAGGACAGGCCATCAGCGGGGGGGGGGGTCTTTAAAACCGAGTTGCGCTGGCCGTTCGCGTTGGTCTCGTTTCCAATCAGCAAGAATAATGAACCAGCTCACAGGGAGAGATATATTGTGTTTTTAAATGTTAAATCTTCCCAACACACAATACATGAACTTCAGGCCTATCAAACCGTTCTCTGGGGGTTGGTTTGTAGATATATATATATATGTTGTTATTCAACATTAAGCAGAAATTGAGAAGCAGGTAAGCGCGAAGCAGAAATCACTTCTCCCAACTCCCCCAGAAAAGAAGAATCAGAGCAAGAAGGAAGGTCTGGGGGAGAAGAGGACTTTGGCTGCACCAATTGCCAGCAGCTCCGCTCAGACGGCGGCTGAAAYGCCAGAAATCTCCCCCCAAAAACCCAAGGACGCAGCCTCTATCTCCACTTGCATTTCTGCTTTTATTAAATATTCCTGATCGGAATATACAGCCACAGGAACGCAGATCCAATTAGCTCGCCTAATAGCCTTGCGCGATGAGATTGGCCCGACTGCCCGAGCGCAGGGTTTTGCGCAAATGAAAGAGCATTCCCACAAAATTGAAAATGTAATTTAGCAATTTGGGGGGGGGGGGATCAATCTTTTGACAAAACTAAYAGCTTTTTACCGTTCAATATAAACCTCACCTATCTAGTGAGGAAAAAAAACATATAAAGCATTAAACAGACATCCCTAACACTAAAGGTAATAATAATAAAACCTCCTCAAATTATTTTATTATTAACATCTTGGTTCATTTTCAGACTCTCCCGGGAGAGGCTGCCTTTGCCGCCGACGGAGCGGCTCGACAGCTCCTCRGCTCTCTGCGAGCTCCCACCGAAACGGGGCGTTTTCCGCGTTACCATCAAAAAAGGATACCCCAGAAGCTGATCSCACGACGTGCGTCCTCCCGCGTTTCAGAGGGCCGCTGCCGCCCAGCCGCCCTGCGGGCAGGGGTTGCGACGCCCGGACAGGGAGCTCACTACCCYGGGCAGCTCTCCGGCACGCGTCCGGGCTCCCCGAGCCCCTTACARACCCGCTCGGCGACGCCGGCTGGGAAACGCAGCTGCAGGTGGAATCCGTGAAATTATAAATGCTGGTTTTGAACAGGAATAACTTGACATTTAATTCTGGGACAACAGCRAAATGTCAACATCTGTTGCGGGCGCGCGGGATGATGATTAACGGCCGCCGCTCGCGAGCGCGCCGGGGCKTAACGAGGCGGCGGGCGGATCGGCACCGAGCGGCCCGGCCCGCGGCGCACGTCACGAGCTGCGCCGTGCTCAGCCCCCGCTTGGCAAGCGGCCCGTACCCAAACCGTAGGCGGCCTTGGCGAGCAGGGCACGGCCAGGCCGCGGCGGTTCCTGTCTGCGGCCGCGGTCCTTCTCCGCGTATCTGCCTGGCATTTCAGTTTTACGGTGGTCGCCGCGAYGCTTCCGGCATTTTTAAGACGAATAACGTCTGGCAGGCTTTTCCCGCTATTTTGCTATGCTGACAAATCCATATTGCTTTTTATAAAACCTTAGATTCGCACCAGGCATTTGCTGTTACTTCAAGCTATTTTTCCATTGAAAAAAAAAATATTTTAAGCAGAGGAATAAACTCAAGCAAGATGAAGACAACTTCTAGAGCAGCACGCTCCTCTGCAGCATTAGCATCTGTCGCACAAGGTCCGCTTACCTCTCCTCTCTTTAACATCAGCGGAAAATGCGTTTGTTCTAGGGCACAGCTGGGCTCCAAAGGTGCAAAAAATAAAATGAATACACAGGTAAGGATGCCTGCTTTGGCAAGCCTCAGGGCGGAGGGTGGGCGAGGGGGGCTCCCGAGGCCCAGCGCCCGCCGGGACCCCGCGGGAGCCCCCGGCTCCAGCTCCCGCGCCGGCGGGGATCCCGCGCCGCGCGTTGCTCGGAAGCAGCCTGCCCTCCCGTGGCGGAAGGGAAACCGGGAGCCCGAGGGCCCGCGCGCGGCACGGCTCTTCGCCCGGGCGSTCGGCCGCGGCCCGTCGCCTCCCGCCAAGGCGCCGGCTGCCAGCGGCCCATCCGGGCACGGGGGGCAACACGATAAGAGGAAAAAAAAAAAATCAACATTTTTGCAAGAAATGGATGTTCAGCAAAAGCCTGCAACAAGAATTCACTCAACATTTTGTTATTATTCCTATATATAGCATTAAAAAAAAAATCTATATATAGAAGCCCTTCTCYTTCAGATCGTCGGCCAAATTCTGCAAAAGGCGGGAAGGAAGCTTCTCCGCGGGAGCCGCTGGGTTTCGCACGACCTGCTCCGCCGCGCCGAGCACCCGAAGCCCAGACCTCGGCGCGGGGAGGCTCTCAGGGCCAGGCCGKCGCCAGCGCTCAGCCCTTCGCAGCGGGGACGAGGCTCGGGCGCTCCCGCGGCCTCTCCGGAGCAAGAGCTCTGCTTTATACACATCTATGAGCCTTATCTGCTTATTTCCTCATGTTTTGCTTTACAAGTTTATTCAGGACACGCAGGCGAGCGCTTGTCAGCGGCTCCTCCAGGAAGGACGGCAGTCCTGCTGCAGCCCTRACGCCATTAGCTTTAAAATAGCTTTTTTCAAAGCTGGCTCAGGCTTTTACGAAAGATAAAGCACTTGCCAAAACTTTTACTTCCGAAATGAAGATTGAAAATTGCTTTTTCGGTTGACCAAAACCAAACAACGACTGTCTGTTGGCAGCGGGGTGCGGACACGCTTCCAGGGGAGCAGCGGCAGCAAAAACCCCCTTTTCATTCTGAGAAAACAAAGTCTCCCCAAAACAGCGGGCGAATTGGCATCTTGCGCTTTTCTGCTACTGTATCACTTTAAAGAGAATTAAAACACTTTTAATTAACCAATTAAGCTCCGTGTTACTCTTGGATTGAAGGATACGGTTCAGACACAGCATTCTTCAAACCATACGGCTCATTTACACAGTTTCCATCACAAACATTTTTTTTTGACACAGATTGCCCCTCCCCCCCCTTTTTTTTCCTTTTTTTGAGTAAAACAAGGATTTGGAGGGTTGTGTAAATCCAAGCAGAGGGCAAACACTAGGTTCTTTTCCCATCCTTCGGCATCTCTTTCATCCYGTACCAACGCAAACCCAGATTTTTAATCAGTCGTAAATCACCGATTCCTCTTTACATCCCAACTGGAGAACTGGAAACCCAGTTAAAACTGGTGTCAGTTTGCAGCCAAAGGAATAACACGACTGGTGTCTCAGCAGTGGGCAATTTTCTCTGCACCTCTGTGCTACTTTATTAAATTGTACTGGTTAGCAAAGGGCGAACGAGCGCCCGCGTGGCTGCTCGGGGCTGGACGCAGCAAACGCCTCCGAGCCGCGTTGCAGGTGCCGTCGGGTCCGGCCAGCGAACAAAACCTCGTCGTCCAGCACAACAGCTCCGGAGGAGGGAAGGGATCTGCGCTTTCAGAGCAGGAAGGTCTTAATTTTACCTTCACTGCCGTGATGAAGCAGCAAAGAGGCACCTTTGAAGTCCCAAGAGATCTGTTGCTTCTTTTTATTTCAATTTTTAAGTCTGTCCTTTTAGCCATTTGCTCCARGGTACCTGCTTGGAAAGACAGCGCAAGAATGGCACTCGACACCAAAGGGCTCCATTAAAAAAGGCAAATCATTTCAGTCCAACTGTACATCACCAGAACCACGTAATAACCACCTCTTCTGTAAGTTTTTAAAATTCATATATATATACACACACACACATACATATGGGGATTGGTGATTCCCCCTTTTCTTTGGTTCTGTTCTGTGATTCTCTATGTTTTATAAAATCCAGTGGCAAGTAAAACGTAACCTTTACGATCGACACTTCCAATGGGAGAGACGATTTGCCAAATCGCTGGTGACTTCTGATCCGTCTACAACAGCCGGGACACTCGGCTGCAGAAGTGCTGCCGCTTAAATCAATAGGCAAATGTAAAATTTAGAGAGAAGCACATCATTCTGGTGCATCATCACGGGTGGTTTGATACCGGGGAAAAGCGCAGCGGGGGAAGAGGACAGATGGACGGACGTAATAGCAATTGCTTTCTCAGGCAACAGATCCAGGTGCAGATCTGGTTTTGCTCTGGACAACGCCAGCTTCAGYGACCAAGACAACACGAACAAATTAGAAATACTTCAGCCTCTATGTCAAGTGTGATTTTAACCTAATATCAGCTGGGAACGAAGCCCAAGTTTTATTGACACATGCTGTAATTACTCTGGACAAAGCAACTCGGGAGCGACCAGAGATGAACGACCAAGCAGCATCTCATGGAGGACGGTCCCATCACTCAAGCTCACCTGGGCTTATCGCACCRATTTAGACAGGAATGCGCTAGAAAACACAACCCTGAAGACCCTCAACGGCAGACGGTAATTTAAAAACAAATGGTGGTTTGGAAAGATTAATTTTAACCAGTTTTCTTCGAGAGAAGGAGAAGTTCCCACTGGACGCTCTGGCCAGGCAAAYGCCCACCGGAGCAGGGAGTAACTGCGAGCGTATTGAGTAACGACGTGTTGGGTGGCAGCACGGGGCCTGAAAATAAAAACGTTAAACAGTCCCACTCGGTAAAAACAGCCCAGGCACTCAGATGCTCAAAGCCATCTGAAGTTTCCAGAGYGAGACTTGCGCCTTTCCACGAGCAGCCCTCGCATCTGCGTGCGCTCGCACCTATTTATAACCTTCCAGTGCAGAAGCTACTGGTGCTGACTCCTTTCTGACGCCCCGCTCCCAGAAATAGCCGCTGACGTGCCCCGGAGCGGCCTCGGCCCTTCGGCACGCCGATGCCTAACGGCCACCACGCTCCTCGTGAAAAAGGCAAAAATAAAATAAAACCCGTTTAAGGATCAACGCAGCGACCCCTGCGCCAGCGCAACAGTAGCAGCAGTGCAAGCGCAGCCCAGGGAGGTTTCACAACTTCTCTTCGTTTGCTTCGGCACAGCGTTAATGCTCTGCCTGAGCACCCGTTCCCACGGCCCGGGCACCCCTGGCCACAGCTTTTCCAAAGGAGACCCGGGAGGCTGCAAATACCCTGCCACTCTCCGGACACTGCTCCCAAATTGCTCTCCCTGGTCAGGGCACATTAGAAGAGACCCAGTTCCCTCCAATTCCCCCGTTTGCAGGGAGCCAGCAAAAAACCTCCCAGCTCCCTCCTGCAGCCGGCTCCTTAGACACACAGACCTCACAGTTGGTCTCAACCTCTGCCATCAGAGCAGTATCCACCTTAGAAAATCACCTACGCCAGTAAAACCTGGTGGATGGAAGCACTTTGAGCAGAAAAGGTGGCCTGGAGGCAGCAGCTGCAGTGGGACCCTCACAGCTCCCTCTTCTCCCCACCATGAGCCTCCCTCCCACCCCAACATTTTATTAAATAGGACATCCAAAATCTCAGAAAACAAGGGCTTCCCCTGAAAAGGTTCAAGTGACATCCTAGGCTTAAGATGATGCACTCTGTACCATGCCGTYAGTGTAGACCAGACTAGTCAGACGTTACTTCAAAAGTCAGCTTCAGTATTTTTAAACTGCGGAAGATGTAAAGCATCTCCACACAGGAATCTGAGCAGGGCAAGACAGACCACAGGTCCGAGAGGGCTGCAAGCAAACCCGGATGGGCCAAGAGCGGCCTGCTCGTGGCGGGAGCTTCTGCAATCTGTGCACACCGGTAAGTTTAGTCTCAAGCGCAAGCAAGAGAAGAAAAGGACCAAAGAGCTCAGCCAGGAGACGGACGCCCCAGCCGGAGACACGCAGTGAACGTGAGTTTAGAGTACRCGCACGGTGCCGTAGCACAAAACCGCTGCAGCCTCTGATCACAACGTATCTTTCTTGTGGACCAAGAAAGAAAGAAAGGTGCTGAGGTGAGGTGATAACAGCAGCACATGTCTGACTTCCAAACCCTGCAGCACTGACACTCTGCAAGTCAAGAGCTTCACTGCCATTTCACTGGCACCCTGGAGAAAAGCAGCRTACAAGTCAAAGAAATGTGCTACCGCCCTACTGTGCTCAAATACCAGAGCCCAACGACAACAACTTACTACGTTAAGCGTGTAGGAAGCACACACAGGGCACCAGTCTGCAGCAGCTTCTTACAACAAAGCCAAAGGACTCTGCTTTTTCCCAATGCCAGTGCAAGTTCACCGCTGCAGAAACATTCTGCTCACTTCTTACAGACTTCAGCGATTTGAGCAAAGTCAGTAAACTCCATGCAAACCACCCAAATTGCAAACAGCAGATTTGTCACTTGGAACAGATTGTGTAGATGCTCATCGAAAAAGCAAACACCTACGCTGTTAATAGATAGCTTTCACTCACGGGATCAAACAACAACAATCCTTCTCATCCAGATAACTCAACTTCCAACGCTCACCCAAGCTGCTGTGAATACTCACGATAATCCCATCTTTTTGCCAGTATCCATTTTGCGGTTTGGCGCTGTAACTGAGTTTGGAAGAGCTCACCAGCAAGGTCTCCCACATGATCCCTGCTCTTACCTGGAACAACCATCGTGCATCAGACACAGGTTGCACCAAGCGCATCTGATGGAAGCACCGAACGCGGTTCACCTGCGGGGGATCGCGTGTGAGCTGGGTCACCATCTCGCAGGGCAGCAGAGCCAGGTGCAGAGCCAACACGGGCAGCAGGAAACCGGACTCGGAGTTCCTACTCAAGTGCACTAACACAGTAGCAAGCTTTGGCTTTGTTCCTAGTGAGGACGCAGCCCAATGCYGTTCGCTTCGTTGGGGATACACCGCACTACAGTAAATCACAATTAGCAAAGTCCTCAAGCCCATTTTTCCTTGCTGTCAACAAGTATTGTGGCCAGAAGGGGTCTACAGCAAAGAAACTTTTTTTTTTTTTTTTTTCTCCTTTTGCCAGTGCAGGGATTTTAAACCCCGATTACAGCTCTCCTAAACACAAAGAAGATTACAACACAGCCTCAGATTAGATTCTGGTGCATAAAACCACCCAGAGACACCAGCTGCGTGGAAACCACAGGAGCTCTGCAGGGCACTTCAAGCAAGTCAAGTCTAAAAGCCTTTTCCTCCCCAGGCTGACTTGCCTGAGGCTCTGGACCTCACCTCCACAGCTGCTCACCACCCTCAGCTGGGGATTCAGCAGCCACCAGACTTCAGAGGCTCCCAGACACCTGGGGGCACTTGCCCAGGAAGCCATCAGTCCCTTTGGGCACGTGGATGGTGCTAAGGGACATCAGAGCCCCTACTTCTCCCCTCCACCCCGCAGCAGGGGTCTGACAGCACTGGCCACCRCAAGCCAGACCAGTGACACGACCCTCTCACATCACAAGGACATTTAAGCTGGGGGAAGGAAGGGTGCAAAGCAGCAACACAGTCCTCCCCCTCCCCAAATACATCACCATGACTTAAGCACCCACAGCACAGGAGAGCAGGTTCAGCTTCCTCCTTGCCTGACAGTATCCAGGTCTCACTCCTGGCTTTATCAGAGCAGGCTTTGCAGGCAGGAGCACCCAGCAGAGGAGCCCATGCGTTCGGGCTGCCACATCCAGCCTGTGCAGCAGAGCCCAGGCTCCGGCCCCAGCTCCCACAGTGGAGCACTTCACATCGCTTTGCCAGCCTCTGAAACTAGGACAAGCCAAGGTCTCCCAGGAGCAGCAGCTGGAACAGGCATCAGCTACACTCCCAACTTCAAGGCTCACCAAGTCAAAGAGCAAAAAAAGGGAGCACAACTGTTGCTCAAGGGCTTTGAGTTAACTACTACTCACTTAAGACACTTTCTTCTCCTGACCGGGGGGAAAACATTCGCCTCCTCAGCAAAAAACCTCCTTGAAGAGGCAGCAGCAGGTTTGTAACACATCCACCTTCTTTAAAATCAAGAGGGAGGAGATAGCTGGAGCTCCTGAGGTGGCAGGACACAGAACAAGGCTGCAACCAGCAAGCCAGGCAAAAAGTGTCTCCCTTATTTTTGTTACTGGTCTACTGCAGCAACTGCATTTTAATGAGACACATAATTAAACACAATTATTTGAAAAATCACTTTATTAAGTCCACCACAGCCATTTACATATTACCACAGAAATATTCCCAGAAGGCCCTTCCCTGGACCACCTTCCCTTCCCCTCCCTCCCTCCTTTTTTTTTTTTTTTTTTTTTTTTTTAAATTAGAAGAACATGAGTTACCTGGAGAAGTTTTGTTTCTCCCCATCCCTTTAAGTTTTGGGGTCAACAGCAAGCCATTATACACAACTACTACGGACTCTGCTGTGAGACTTGCTTACTGACAAAAGCTATGTTGTCAGCGATGAAGGTCTTGCGGTTTACAGATGGATACCGTGCAATTTTTCTCCTACTAAACTAATCAAAATTGCATCGTGATCCACCCGACAACAGCAAAACAAAGCTTACCACACTGGCAAATTTTGAGAAGCGCAGCCTGAAGACAAGTCCTCCTTTCCTCCACAGGCCGGGACAAGTGCAATACTCTACGTACAGCTACAAGTAATGCAACAAATCCCCACCCATGGAGAAACCAGTGCAAGTAGGCATCTTCAGATCTTCATGGAGAAAGGAAAAACAAAAAAGTGCTTCCAAACCAATTACTCACAACAGATTCACCACCACCACAGTCAGTTTTGCATGGATTTGCACAGCAATTTTAGTAAGCTGGGATGCAAACCTGCAAAACTGACTGTAATCAGCACCATCTTCTCAAGAAACTGCCACTAGCTAAGACGCACTTTATCTAGCAGTACTGTAAGTGCCCACATTACAGTAGGTTCAATTCAAAGCTACCTGCACTATGAGCACTTTGATACTGCTAGGACAAAACTACTTCCTGAGCAATTGCGTCCAGTGAAAGAAAACATTTTAACTAAAACAGTTAATTGCTGAGCTAAAGCCAGATGGATGTGTTTTGGATGCAGGGGCAGCAGCTTGTGCCAGAAGGAGCATTTAGGGCAGTAGATTCTACGCTACTTCACTAACTGCACTAGATGCACCTTAACACAAGGACCATTTGTAACGTAGCTCTAACACCGCACAACAACAATTCTGGTTACGTCCGTGCCCTGCCAGTCACTGAATTGCCACAGTAATGCTAGAAGTGCTTATACTGCAGTAGATCCCAAACTCTACCTGCACTGTAAGCACTTTTGCACAACTCAAGGCCCATCACCAGATAGAAATTCTTCCATTTAAAAGGTCTTCTCATCTCAGCGCAGCTAAAACATCAAGTAGCGTCTTGATTGAAGCACAGGAGCCAATACTACCTGTCAAGAAAGAAGGCAAACATTAATGTTATGTGACATGCATATATTAGGATTTAAGAAAATAACTTGGCTTCTCGCTCCATCTCGTGCGGATTTCCCTGTTCAAGCACTGATGCAGGGGCTGGTTCAGCTTGGAGGAGGTAGTTTTAACCAAGGGTGCACCAGATTAAAAAGGAAGAGTTCGCAGCTAATTTTTGCTTAAGTTGAGATGAAAATGGCTTCCTCTACAGCTCTTAATGGCAGTTAAAAAGCACTATAATGAGTATCAAAACATCCTGATTTCTTCCTCCCGTGCATTTGGTACGTTACTAGAGCGTGCAAGGCATTCTCACTTGACCTTTCTCCCGGAGCTTTACTAAGCATCTTGCATCACCCAACCACCAAACATTCCTCCCCAGCAAGGCAAGAAAAGTTCTGACACACGCTCCTGCGCCCTCGCCGCCAGACCACGGAGTGTCTGTACTCCAGATGATGCTGCCGAGCAGCACAAAGCAACGCGCCCTTCTCACAGGGGAGGAAGGAGAGGGAAATAGTAACGAAACAGAATTAGTTTCCCTGCTGAGGCAGGCTGTCAGCACCAGCCAGGCTCCGCGGAGCGCGGCCGGGCCCCTCGTCTTACAAACCTGCGGAGACGGGGAGAGCTTGGCCGGGGAGGGGGCGGCAGGCGGCTGCAGCGTTACCTGCTCCGCGGCGCCGCGCGGCACCGGCCGCCGCCACGTGCGCGGGTTGCCGGGGGGCGG
>NW_028187177.1:1501420-1508110 GCF_003343005.1 Rhea americana | reverse complement strand
CCCACGGCCCCGCGGGGGTCCCGCCGGCCCGGCCCCGCGCGGGGCGGCCTTCGCAGGAATGCTAAAAATGTGCGAATTGTGTCTCGCCAGCAGCAGCCGCTCCTCAGGCGTCGGAGGTAATCGTCTTTAAAAACACGTGCAAATACGTTAAAAAATACGTACGTGTATATTGATAATTAACGATTTCGCCCCTACTCCCCTAGACGTTCCATTGGGTTCGGAAAATACATATCTTAGGTGCCTCATTTAGCCCTGATCATTGATATCCGAAGTTAGAACAAAAAGGTCCCCATGGAAACCGGGCAGTAATCTATCAGCATTACGTTCGTTGCACAACTAGAAAAGGGCTTTTGTCCCGCTCGTATTTACTGCTGTTTAATTTCTCTTTTAAATTCGGGGCAGCCGAGCTCTTCCACGTTTGGACGGGGAGTTTTGCAGCGCGCCCCTGCTTTTCTCCCTGTGCGTGTGCGTGCGTGTGTGCGCGTGTGTGCGCGTGTGTGCGCGCACACGGGCGCGTGAGGCCTAAAACAAAGCGACCATATCAAAGCACTCCCTGCCCAAGATGGGAGGGCTCCCTGCAGGCCTGCGTATTTCGGAGGCTGTTTTATTCTGTGTTCCAGAAACAGCAATTTGTTCCTTCGTTATCAGGGAAAACGCTCTGCCGGATCGTCCTTTGCGCGCTTTATTGTGATTTCTCAAGCAAATAGCAAATTTACTAACTTGTGATTCGGAAGCTGCAAAGAGTTTTGTGTAATGGAGTAGCAAGTTATAGGCAGAATTTAAATTTTCTCAAARCCGGCCAAAGTACCGTTCTGAAGTCCCAAGACAAGAATAGTAAAAAAGAACAAAATGCCTAACATTAAAGTCTATCATTTAGCATGCATATGTTAATTTATTATCAGTGCCTCGACAGAAATAGTGAATTGACACAGTAATGCAAATGCAAAAATGTTCCAGTAACTCACGTATGTGCAACRTATCATGGAAAATATTCACAAATAAAGGATCATTTATGTCTAACTATGTAAAACATAACTTTTTAAAACTTGTAGCAAATAAGCATTAAACGTGCCATGCTGCAATAAAAAAGGTTTCTTCTTTATGTAAGTGTGGAAGTGTATGCTTTGTTTCAATATTTTTGGTTATTTAATATGGAAAGTTGTATCATAAGTATTATTTTCCCCARTGTTATATAAAGAATAAAAGTGTGTGTGTGCAGCAGCTTTTACTCTACACATGCTGAAAAATTATTCTCTCTTCTCTATCAGTTCAGAAATAAATTAGTCTTTCAACAAATAGAGACCGAAGATGGTGAAATAAGTCTACATGAAGTGTTACAAAGATAAGATTAAATGGTATTTTTACATCCTCCTGCTGACCTTTGACTTGTATTTTTGTGTATCTTGGAATGGAGTCTTTGGGTTTGCAAATACACTGGTTACTTAAAAAAATATATAGTCAAAGGAAAAGTACTGCAACATTTCTTAGTATTTTAAAGGGTATTGTCTGGCCAGCGCATTCATCTGCCATGTCAGCTAAGCAGAAAGTTTAGCATTTTGTTGATGGCCCTTTCAAATGCACGTGATTTATAGATTATAAGGTGGTGCTTGTAAAACACACTGCACTGGAAAGGTTTTTGTGCCAGGTTAAAWGGACAATTATGAAGAGAGAGTGAGGTATAACTTGTATACAGAGGCAYAGTGAAAAAAATATTTGCTTGAAAATCGCTTTCAGAATTTCTTGTGAAATTATGTATTTCACTCTTTTCTTATAGCAAGTATGCAGRGTTTTTTTCTATAAGCAAATCATGTGCATGCATGCAGGCTGAGAAGATACTTCTGTTTTCTTCGTTGCACTTCTCAGTGTTGCAGATAATTTTTGCTGCTCTGTGTCATCTTGGTTATTCATTCATTCATACTCTTAGCAATCTCTCTTAGCAAGAGATTGCCTTGGACTGTCTCCTCCACTTTTTCTTCCTTCAAGAATTAGAACTATTGTGTGACCTTTTTCATGCCAGGAAAAGTTCAGTGAAATGTGCTGAACTATCTGGATGCATAAAAGAAAATAAGTGAAAATTAGAAACAAATACAAGAGATGTATCTTTGTGGGAAGAAGAAATAATTTTTCAAAGCAACTATCCAAAGATGCTATCAGTTACTGGATGGAGAGACAATACTTTTGTCAGGGTAATGGAATCTAATTTATTTCGCAAAACTCTTAAGAATATCTAAAAGTTATTAGAAGAACTTCTACTCAAGTTGCAGAACAACAGCATGAAATCAGTGCCAAAAAATTATTTCATAGCCAAGTCTGGAGTCTTTCAGACATAATACTTCATACTTCTGGATGAGAATGTTCACACAGATCAGCTCATCTTAAAAAGGAACAAATAAATGCAAAGCAATATATCAGAGAAACCACTGTAATTGTTAGCCACAGAGTTATTCTTCTGATCCTACAGAGACTGCTAACTTTTCCTGTGAATGCTCACGCATTCTCAAGTTTGATAAATCTTTGCAGGACCGGAGTTCCTTAAAGATTTGTCTTCATTGTCTTCCACACACWCTGGATTTTTCATATGGATTATGTGTCATTTACTGCTGAACTGGCTTTGATTTCAAGCATTCAGCTGAAAAATATGTAGAATGAAAACTATTTTCCTCCTGTGAGGACAGAATAAAAATAAATATTTTGAGATCAAGATTCAAATTTTTCTTCAATGTCAATTAAAAATTTAACATTTAGTTTTCTGAATAATCTTTATGTATTTATACTTCTCTATGAAAAATGACTGAAATACACTTTTTATAACAAAAAGTTTCACAATTCWTCATTATATTACTAAAATAAGTTTGAAATTGTCATTCTCCTTTTAATTTCTATTTATTTGTAAAACTATTTAAAGACTATTTATACAAAAACAAGATACAGCTAACCTATGTTACTCTGCAGTAATGAGACCAATCTACATATAAATTGAGCAACTTTGCATTGAGAAACAAATGTGTAATAATGACATGGACCTGATGTCTAATGTTAAATCATTTTTTTACAATATTGAGTGCTTTGATAAATGTAACATTTGCTGTATATCTGATATGCTTTAAAGGATTGATGCATATTAATGTTTCAAACTTACCTATTTAAGAGGCCGCTGGCAATTTATTATAAAGATTTTTATTAAAGCAAAATATAAATAATGAAAGTCCATCTTGTGTTTTTTTTATAGTTTGGTAGATATCTATATACACTAAATGTTGTGCTTAGCTTTCCTTTTATTTTGTTTTGTTTTGTATTTATATTCTTAGGTCCTTATTACTTAGGCTGAAATTAAATTTCTGCACAGCTTTTACGTACTTTTTATAGGTTTTAATTCTCTGAGTTGTTTCCACTTTCTTTAACATCAAGGGAAGTTAAATGAACGCAGCCTTTCACAGTACACAGTTGTTCATATAGATATATTTGTTTTCACATGGATTAAATCCTGAAATCTGGAAGTTGTCGAATTGAAGAGATAGCTACTCACATGAGTAAATGACCCGTGTTGTGGTCACAGGATAGGGCCCTGTGTAATGTTGAACTGCTATATTGGAAATGCTTCCCATATTAACTTAGTAACAGATTTTGATTTTTCTTCATGTCAAAATCAGTTCTTTGAGGATGAAGTTTTGAATGCATATGCAATCTGGCTATATATTTCTCTTTTAGATTCTCAAGAGACAGGCTTAATCTTGTTAAACACATCTTCAGACACATACACATCCTTCTGCCATTTTACTTCCCAAATTACTTTATTAAAGTCACTGTGGTTTGAGATTTGCCTTTCTCATTAAAAGATTTTTGTTGCATTACAACTTCTCTSCTTCAGTTCTATCCAAATATACATATTGCTCCCACAGACAGGTTCCCAATTTTGCCAAATATTACTGGCATTTTGATGAGTTATCTATGTATGTGACATGGCATTTTATTTCATGCATATTGCCCCAACATTTTAATTTTGAAGTATAGTTTTTGATTTTGTAACAGCGAACAGTTGCCTCTTTGGTAAAAACTGATGCTTAACAGATTCTGTTTTTCACGAATGGCAATCAGAGTATGTTGCAAGCTGCCTAGATTTTGTGTAAATCTTAAGCGTTGTAAGAATCCATATTGGCATTAGAGGCAGAAAGTACTACACATGATGAGCCGCATTTCTAAATACATGCTTTAGGCCTTTAAAACTGTGTAAATAGCTTAAATGGGGGCTACATAAATTTGCAATCCATGAAGACTCTGTCTTGAGGAGTAATAATAACTTTCCATCAAAACAAATTCCTATATAAAGGCAGGGAATACAGTGAACCTGATCTTAGAGAAACTGTGCATGTTACAGACCCGAGCAGCCCCACTGATCATTCAGCCTAGTCCATGTGCGCGAGGTCCGAGAAGACTTTGGTTCCAATTCTGCACAGGATTTTATGTACATGCGTAACTTCTTCTGGTCAGTGGAACAAAATGGTACTTGTCTGAACTTCTTCACAGTGTGTAAACCTAAGAATATGCTCAAGTMATTTCTAGATGAGACAGCTACCTACAAATTATACTTCCTTTACAGCATGTGACATTTGAGAAATTAATCAATAAATTACTACAGGTTACACTGTTTTGTTTTATTTATTTATTTTTATTTTTTTTTTTGCAAGTCTCCATTACTCTGTTTAGGTGTAGGAGACAGAATATATTGCCTTCATTCTTCACTACAATCTATGTATATTATCAATACTTAATATAAGGATCTAATGAGAAGACGCTGAGACCCAAAGCTTGTCCTCTTGTTTCCATTGTATCACATAGTCTCATGAATGAAAAATACTGCTTTCTATCCAAGCTTTCCTTCTCAGCTAGAAGGAATACATTTGCTTTTCCCCTCTTGATCAACCTGTGTACACACCGGGAGGCTGAGCCAGTATTAGACTCTGAGAATTGTTTCTGACAGATAGCCTCTACAAAGAGATACAGGTATTTGCACATATGCAAAATCTGGCAGTGTACACACACACAATATAATCATACACAGACAAAAAATAGCTGTTATTTTTTCTCTTGCATTGAATTGCCTCTAGTTGCATGCAATTTGAAATGCTAGGTTGGTTGGTTGGTTGGTTTGCAGAAGAAACATCAGCACATTGCAGAATGCAACACAGAAGCTCTCAGGTTGCCTGTTAAATGTGCAAAGCTTCCCAACTTGCAGGGCACTGTTATAACCCATCTGAAATTGGCTGGATGCCCCTACTTCAGCGGGCAGCATCACACCCTGAGCATCCCAGAGGTCCTGTTCTGCTGCCCAGCATCAAAGCCAGTTCTTCAGGAGCACTGACGACCTCCTCCACAGCTGTCCAGGAGATCTGCAAAGGTTGCCAAATAATCATCAGCATATGCAGCCATTAAATTAAAATGTTCTCAGTCTTGATGGGAGCCCCCAAACAGGAAAGCCTGAAGTACTTCTTACAGCCATTTGGGAGAGGCGTTTCATTATGCAGATTTTGTAGTTGTTAATCAAATAGTTTCCTTTGAGTGATTTCCCTACCAAACTTTTGTGTAGGAGCTGGGCAGCATTGGAAGGTGGATCTCAGTGAGGCTGTTGCACAGGACTCTGTAAATTCAGGGAAGAGCTCAGCTTATGGAGTGGTCACAACTTACTGGGACTCTACATGAAGTAACATTAGAGTCTTCTCCAGCCTGCAGAGCAGTTCAGGATTAGAAGAGCATAAAACAGCTTAAATCTGTTCTGTGTTCCCTGTGCTATAGCCAGAGGCATAACAAAAAATCTCACCTCTCATCCTGAGGCACTGTTTTTTTTGTTTGTTTGTTTGTTTGTTTGTTTGTTTTTAATTAATGTGCTGTGCATGCTCTAGTTCCTTACTAAGAAGATAAAATGTATTAGCAGTAGTTTAACACATTTTTTGGATGTGCATACGTAAAGGATGATCCTGTTTCCCCAAGCCTGAAATATTCTGCTAGAAAATAAAACATCTTAGGAGGTAAACAAACTTTAGCACAAGGAATGTGCAATTCAGCTGAGCATAGTGAAAAAAATGCACTTTCTTTGAGTAAGTCCACGGATTCAGCCCAGCCTGGAAGTAAGACTAAGGATGGTCAGAGACAGGAGCTCACTTTCCAAGATTCAAGGTGATCTTTTTTTTGGCAAAAAAATCCCCTAGCCCTTCTAGGAGAGAAGCTCTTTTCTTTATCAGAGTAGAGTAACACAGRCACTAAATTAGGAAAGGAAGATGAAAATACTGTTCTAGCGCCTGTCTCAGMTGCTCAAAACTCAGAAGGAAGCTTTGCGCTGCTGCCAGCGCCAGCTAGCTTGGCTCTGCCCCCAAGCTGCAAACAGGTTGAAGTACATCACTACAAAAGAAATGAAAAGTGCCCCCACCACTGAGTAGCACCCACCCACGTTAAATAACGGAGCGAAGCTGGGGCGAAGACGGGGCTGAAACGACTCCCCAGCCTGGAGCGCGGGGGTGCCGGCGCCGGAGGGGCTCCTGCCTCGGCTCGCCGGCCGGCTGCGGCGAGGCCGTGCAGCATCTCCGCAGCTGCCGGGGCAGTCCGGGAGCCGGCACCGCCGCGCAACAGCAGCTCTGCGGAACCGACACGGGGCTTCCAGGCGCTGCGACACCCGGGCGGGTGCAGCGCCCCGCGCCC
>NW_028187177.1:1474368-1500760 GCF_003343005.1 Rhea americana | reverse complement strand
GCCCTGCCAGCGCTGGCGCCCCTTTCCCCTCGCGTGAGAGGCGCACGGGACCCACTCCTGCCTCGTCGGATGGGTAAAAATCATCCCTCCAGGGACAGCCCCTTTACAGAACTTAAAGCTGTGGCGCCAGCCTTGGAAAGACACTCCCCTCTCCATGTTTGCAAGAAGTTAATCCTACTGTATAAATGAACCTGTTAACTTTATTTTGAAAGCAGTGCCTCTGCAGCCGAACTTCATTAATCCAAATAGGACAGAGAATACAGAATTTATCGGGGTAAAGGGCATTGCTGATACAAACAATGTCTCTCGGGACACAAGTTCTGTTCACGTTTGAAAATGGTTTACTGCGCAGCTCATTACATTAAATTATGTTCTGTTTAATCACGAGCCATATATAACTAGTTGAGGCAAACTTAGAGTTTCACCTCGGAGTTGTCAGCTTTGCAAAAGTGAAAACATTCAGACTATTGTGATTCAGCCATTGATACTCATTGCATCGTGATTTAATCAGATACAAAAATAGCTTAAAATAATACTGCCCACTAATGTTTCTAAGGGCAAAAGTTAACATTACAGCCAAAATGTAGAAATTTTTAGAGGCACRCTAAAGAGTTCATACTAAACTGAGTTAATAATTAATTAATCTAGTTCCCAAGTCTTCCTATTACATATGCCATTCTGTTAATTCCTAAAGAAAAATGAGACATTTTCTTCCTTAGATTCTCATAGAAATTTTAGGCCAATTGTGCAAACATTTAAACATGCAAGTGGCATTTATGTGAGTATAGTTACTCATGCTTGCAAATATTTGCAGGATGAATCTTTAAAAGTATGCATCAACTAAAAATATTGTTATGTGTAACTTTCTCTGATCAATTAATTGTTGGAAGTATTACTATCAAAAATGGCATTCTGGGACAAAAATGTCTTCATGCCATATAAAATAGAGAAAGATTTGTTGACTTCTGCCTCCTACAGGATTGAGACAGAAAAAGTTTAGGTTAGTACTACAAGCATGACTCAATCAAAAACCAGACATTCTGCAAACTACTTAATCTTGTAGCCAGACTTAATTTTCCTAAAATATTACATTCTAGTATTTCAATCTATCACAAATATTTGTTCTCCGAATCATTACAAGAAACTAAAGAGAATAAAGACAGAAAGGAAAATGAAAAAATAAAGGGTTTGTATTAACTATAGAAAAAATGCATTTACTATTGATTTTTTTAAAAGCTTTGAAATGGCTTAATCTGAAAAACTTGGGGGAAAAAATGAAAGGGCACAAGATTTAAGGGCAACCAGCAAGAAAGCATCTACTAAGAGAGGGTTCTTTTCAGATCAACATGTGTCCTCATGTAAATGTAAATGCTTGAAAACAGTTACAGCAATAATTATTAACAGTGGCATCATACTTATGAGTAAGAAAATATTTGTAGCCAATTACTCAGTTTTACGAGTTCTGCACAGGAGTGAAACTCTAAGCAAAATATATATTATGCCAAACAAACTCCATGCAGTTTCAGTGAAGAAATGCTTTTGAGGTACCTTGTGACAAGGCACTGGGTCGTGACCTAGGTCTTGAGAAGCCTGAGTTAGTAGATGTTAGTTTTCATTGGGTCTTTGTTTACCATGGACTTAGACATTTTGTATTATTAAGAATCTGTGGCTTATGAGGACATTCTATTTATCTTACCAGTCCTTTTTGATGGAAATGCCTGAATTTTCTTGGAAACAGGGATTTTATTGTGGATTCTTGGTGCCCCTTGGAGAGGCTTATTTTTCGGGACAATAGTTTTCCTTAGTGTCACTACCCTTTTCATTTCCCAATGGCCACAGGCTCTCAAGGTCGTGCAAAGTGCATCCTTTTGTTATAATGGACCCAGAATTTTGTWTAAAAAGGCAGCAAAAAGATCTCTGCCTAGTGATTTAAAGTATATTTTTTGCCAAGTACCTCTATATTAGATTTTGGCTGGTCTGTTTAAAAATCTGAATAATTTGAAGAATAAAAAGTTTAAAGGCAAATTTCAGGAGTATTCTCAGTATACATTTTTTTTAATTTACCACATGTTCCCATCTAACACTGAAATGTAGATTCTGAAGCAGAATTTTCTATATAAACCTCTGCATAATTTAAATATTTGATGTATCTGTGATATTGTATGTTAAACATATTGTAATATAAAGCATGAAAATAATAAATCCTTTTTGTTTATTCTGATTTAGGTTAACTTTTCCTCTCCCAAATTGCTCATATAGGTAGTTCCTATTCTTTTATATTCCTCCTGATGAGTGCTGCAGTGAAAAATGTTGACCACTGCAATKGCTTATTGGCTCATTGCATTTTTTGATGTTGTTGGGCTTGCTTAGAAAGTAAACAGTTCCCCTCAGTTT
Source organism: Rhea americana (assembly GCF_003343005.1). Taxonomy (NCBI): domain Eukaryota; kingdom Metazoa; phylum Chordata; class Aves; order Rheiformes; family Rheidae; genus Rhea; species Rhea americana. The sequence goes on along the minus strand of NW_028187177.1, from coordinate 1,498,366 downwards.
TAATCAGAGAGCACAAAACTCCATATAGGCTGAATATTCAGTAAAAATGCTATGAATTCTACCTTGAAAATTTCCCCTAAGATTCGTCTGTTTGCAATTTTCTTTGACCTCAGTAACATCGAATCTTGATTAAGTGAAAAAAATACATAAACCCTTAAGAGTATTTTGATTCTTTACTTTGCTCTTTGTCACCAGATTACACTGAATTTTACATAAACTTACTCTCTGCTTTGTAAGAAATATATTAAATCACTTTCCAAACTGTTTGAAAACATGACTAGGAACAAACACAGTTTGTCCTCAGAATGTTGTAGTCTGCGTGACGTGCCTCAGGGCTCAAGAGGTCACTTGTAGGTTTGGGCTTTTTACTAAGTTTTTAGAATGCCTGTTAGACTGCAGTCTTTTATTGTGTTGCTTGTTCCTGTTTTTGCATAATCAGTTTTAGAAGCATTGTAGGTTGTCTTCTCACTATCAAATCTACAAGCAAAAGTAATAATTAAAAAGATCACACGCATTAGCAACTCAAAACTTACTGCTTTCAGGACTATTTACTTTTTTATTATTTGTGTGTGTGTTTCTGCACAGATGATCAATAGTTGCAAAATAAAATTTATCAGTACTTTTAGTATAGTTTCCCAGAAATAACTTATCATAATCATGTTTTCAATTGTTAAATTATAAAATTGAAAATAGTGTATTTTTAAAAAATACTATATTTTTAATAGTAGACTATTAAAACTACAGCCTTTTGAATCAYGTATTTTCTCCAAATATGCCTTTGCTTACTTTTTGTTTGCAAGTCTCTAAGAAGGAAAAATCAGTTTTCACTTTTGCTTACAAGCAGTATCCAGGCATTTCCATTGTCTGAAGTTGTTCCACTAGCACAACACTTTAAATTTGCTCTGCAAATCCCTGAATAATATTTATATACAAACAAAATTGTCCTAACTGYATATTCTATCTATACATTTTTATTAACAGATTTTATGAAAATAAATTTTAGTTATAATATTTTGCATAAATTGCTAGGCAATGTCCTGATACAAAGCTTATTAAAGTCAGTGGAAAATATTTCAAGTAGAATTAGAAAGTCTTTGAGGAAAACTTTAACAAAAGTTAGAAACATTTTTTTTCATTTTAAATAACAATATATCACACTATGAATTATTTTGTGAAACTATCACAAGGCTTTCACATAATTTTATTTATCTGTATTTTTTTATTTGTAAGCTATAGCTATCTTTCCACATTTTGCAGTCCTCAATAGAAAGAAAAAAAAAAGCTTCAATAACAGCTTTTCTTAATTAAGAATTTAGGAGCAGTCCTCTTTCTTTTTTCTTCCTCTTTTTTTCTTTTTTCTTGAAATGTTTTCAGGTCAAAGCAGAGCCGATTCCCTAATTAAGCTCTTAAATGCTGCTACGTTCTAGTAATGATAGAGTTAGAAGGCAGCAAATTCACTAAATCCTCGTCTTGACGAATCAGTTTATTTTCCCATCTGCTCCTATTTGCTAGATTCACTTTTTAAATCTACCCTTGTGATTTCCACAGAGCAGGCTAAAAGATTTTATTTACTTTGGAGTTACATATTTAATTTGTGAAGAGATGCTGAATTCTTAAAACATCCTATTTCACAAAGTTGTTTTTAGGGGAATATGGAATTTTCTTAGCAACCAAGTTTCCTTTTTAGTTTAGATCTTTTATTGAGCTTTTGGGTGATGCAAGACATAGGCATAAACAGCTACACAAAGGAAACTGGGATTTTATTGTGCATTCCTGGTGCCCCCTTGAAGAGCTTATTTTTGTGGACAATAGTTTTCCTTCGTGTCACCACCCTTTTGATTTCCCAGTGGTCACAGGGTTCCAGGGTCGTGAAAAGTGCATCCTTTTGTTCCTCCTAGCCTAAAATTCTGTATAAAAAGGCAGTTAAAAGACCCTAAACTTGGTTAAGACTTGGAGGATATTTTGTGGAGCAGAACTTAAGTTGCATGCTTTATTAAATTACAGTTAAGATTACAATTCAAGAAAGAAGATACCACTAAACACAAGAATTACCAATTATCTGTTCCTAAAGTCACAAACCTAGTCCTGAAATATCTCTTAGCATTCAGATAATTAATAATGGCCACTGAACAACAAAAATCCCAATTACTTTAATATCTAAGTGTAATTAGAAAATGTTAAATTTAATTTTGTAGTGTCCTTTTAAAAGAGCTTTACTAAATATTTGAAATGTTATTGAGATGCACAGCACTAATAAATCCTTATTTATTCTTTAAATTAAATATTAAGGACCCTTTAGTCTTTCAAAAAGATTAATGAAAATTGATTTTCTGACAGGAATTTTAATAGCTCATCACAGAAACTTTTCAATAAAGAAATAAAAAGATGCATTTTTAATTGCATTCCTTATTCATATGTACTTCAATCTTAAATAAAATTATGTACACTAAATAAATATTCTTACATGTAATAGTATCACTCTGACATTCCTGCAGCATACTGTATCAAAGTTTATACGTTYCTCACACAAGATGACTCTTTAGGGGAAAGTACATGCCAGCATCTAATTGATGGAATTTGCAGCACGACAGTATCATGTGCTGGATAAAGTCAACACTGTCTAAAGAGAAAGATGGCACTAACTCTCAGGTTCCTCTCTATATGCACCCCTACAAGGTCTGAAGTAGCTTTCAAGGTCTTAGCAAGAGCTGGGTTGGAGAACAACAAATGATGGGAGGCTGGAGAAGTCCTAGAGTGGGACAGCAGGGAGTGGGGAAGCGATGGACACAACCTGTGCCTCGGAGGGATGGTCTGGAAGAGAACAGAGTCATTCAGCAGCGTCAGAGGCTGGGTCGGGCTCCTACTTCATTTATTGTTGCTAAGCGCCAGAGCCACGTCAGACACCCCTGTGCTTAGTAGTAAGACCAATCATATTTTTTAAAGAGAGAAAATCAGGTATTTCCCAAGTTGAAATGTTCCATGAAAAGTGCATTATCTCTGTGCAAGTGTGGGAGTTCTATTTGTTTTCCTAATGAAAAAGAAGTAAATGTGTGAAACCTCCAATAATCTGATCTGGAAAAGCTTCATGACACTTGTCAGTGGATTGCCTCATATACTCATTTTCCTTTTTAGCCAAAGTCCCGTGAGGCAGACAGAGGCTTCTGTGATACATTCCCTTTTTTTCCTCAAGGATCTGTGGTGTACCAGGATAAAGCCATTTTGCTTACAGAAGATAACAAAAGCAGGAAGCATTCCCCAACATAAGGATTTAATTTCTTAAATGAATGTTTTTGTCCTGAAATGTATACCAAAGCCCCTCAAATCTCCCTGGAAAACAAAAGAAGTAGGTATTTTAAAGATATTTTATGGATGCTCAATACACCCTCCCCTTTCAAAGAATTCAACCCTATATTCTGAAGGTGCTTGCTTATTTTTCTAACGACCGGAAGGAGGGCACCTGGAAATAGAAAGGTGAAGGCTATATAGACCTTGTGATGTAGACTATATCCAAAAGATATTTTTGTTCTTATTGTTCAGATTTCTTGTTACCTTGGAAATGGAAAGGGCTTCTAATTTAGCAGAATTAAATTAAACCAATCTCTCTACCAGCAACTGGAATGTTGAAATATTGGCTGTATCTAACACTAGAGTGGTAGGTCGCTACTAGATTGGTATACCAGATTCACTGATATTTAACAGTAGATGTATTTTCTCTGGTTCAATGTCCTGATCATATTTTTTTATGCTCTGACAAGRTAATTTTCTTTGCAGTTAGTAGCCATGACATTTAGTGAGTGAAGTGAGGATTTAAATTCYGACTAAGTGTCAACTAATGGCTGCTATCTAACTTCCTGCCAGTCTCCCTCAATCTTACTGTTTTCCTAAACATGACTTGCCATGTCCGTATGCTCATCTCATCTCAGAATCTCCAGCAGTCTGAAGAGCAGTTAAAGTAGGATCACGGAAAATAAATAGAAGCTAATATCAAAACAAAAAATGGATTTTGGGGCTAACTAAAGTTAATCCCTCCTTTGTTCAGTGCTGCTGTTTTTCACAATAAAACACGACAGAATTGGGAGAGAAGGCTTGTTCAATAAACGTTCGTAGGTTTGGCCCCTGCTCAGCACAAAACAGTCACTCACTACTTGATGCAAAGTGGTGGTGCTCTATTCTGTCAGGGTGCTAGTTACATCCTTGGCTATGTAAATATTGAGGCTGGAACAAAAAATACTATCATATGTCACACATTTCTGTGACCTATGGACATACAGATGGACACGATAAARCAACAACATATACAAGAAATGCACATACAAAATTCACTTGAACCCATATAATTACATTTTAAATATTATTTCTATAATTGCATATCTAAAGTTTTGTGTTATGCAAACTAACATCATTTATTATATATCTTAGAGATATATTTTAGGTTAGTTGGTCTGATGAAAAGTTGAAAGACAGTTAAGCCACTAGTATAAAGAACTATAATTGCTCTCCTACGCAGGGCATACAGTTGTGAAAAGGCAACAGTGTGTCTCCTCCCCCAAACTTGGCAAAAGCTCATCCTGGGCTGTTCTTCCTCTCATCCATGAGGATGGAGCACAGCTATCTTCAGTGCTCACTTGGACATGTCTGCCAGATAAGCTATACAACCCACTGAAATCACAGCTGGCATGTACCAAAGCATGGAGACATCTCCAAAGACTTTGGGTTGTTCTAGTAGGGTATGCACCTTCCCACAGAAGGCTAAATCTTTAGAAAGAGAGGTCAAAAGAAATTCTTCTTGGCATACAGTGCTTAACCTCCCTGGGAAAACTAGGACCTTACAGACTAGTACAGCTCTTTGCATATCTGATTTGAGGTCAAATGAGGAGTGCTTTCCAACAACAAAACCACTTCTCCAACCCATTTACAGTAAAAATAAATGAGTGACTTTGTGGACAAAAAATGCATCCGAATTTTAAAGTAACTTCTTGTAGGACTCGAAAGGAATACACTAAACCCAGAAAAAAGAGAAAAACCTTATAGCTAATGAAACATTGATTAGCAGTGAGAATTTTCACAGTGAATAGCTGTTTTTCATAAAGGGACTGAATCATGTTTTGGGAACAGTATATAGTGGGGAAGGCTGTTGCTTGAATACATTTGGAAGAGGATGGGAGATTAACTGCATTTAGCTTATGCAGATACTAGGAGAGGGTGTGAGAGTAAGGTATGCCCTTATGCCAGGCTGGGCTCTGGGAGCTCTTAGGCCACAAAGACCCCTTTCTAGGGTCCCCCCATCTTCCCCAGCAGCCCTAGAGGGGAAGCAACAACAGGCAGTGCTAGCCCAGAGTCTCCGAGTGGTGTCCAGCAGTCGTGCTCAGCCTCGGAGCTGGACCACACTGCCCACCTGGGCTTCCTACTCAGTGTATGCCTTTTGGATGTGCAGGCCCCATCCCCAACCCTGCCTCTGCACTACACAAAGCCACTCGTTTTGGGCCYCTTCCACTCCTGGGAACTGTGCAGGGGACCACCAACCACCTCCCATGCTGCCACAAGGCTCCGTCTGCCCCTACGTCCCCAAACGTACTGCTATGCCCTTCTTCCCTCCCCCCAAATCAGGACCTGTTTGGACCCTTAGAGGCTTCTGTGCTGTGGGGGACAACTGATGCCTTAGCAAAAGCAAACACTGGTCACAGCAGACCACAAGCCTGGGGACAAATCCTACTCTGACCTGCTGACTAGGAGAGTGTGGGCACGCTCCCTGCAGTTATGGGGGCATCTCTGCCGATCAGCCTCCTGGTCCTCCCTCAACAGAGGTCTAAGAGCAAACTGACTAACAAATCCCACTGATTTTTGGTTTTGAGTATACAGGGGCCAAGCTGCCAGGATGGCGCAGCACAGTGGAGAGCCTGGGTTAACTTCCTAGCTGTTGGAGAAATGCATGCAAGAAAAACATCCACCTCGGAAAATATCTCCCAGCTCTAGCAAATACGCTTGTCCTGTAGCCTCCTTCACAGTCCATGTGTGGTTTTCAAAACTGTTTGCACAATATACTTCTCCAAGCAGTTCTCTCTGCAGAGATGCAACTGGTGCACCTACACAGTSAGCCTGAGTTCCTGTGTAGTAGGACAAGACCTAAAGATAAATAGCATCCACACATGCAGCCCCCAGGTGTTTGTAGTTTTTGTCCAAGTATCTCCAGCAATCAGATTAAGAACAGCAAGAGTGTCCAGTCAAATAGTATCTTTATTTTCTGCATCTTATCTTCCTATCCATTTGCTTTCCTAAATACTTTTTCAGATGAAATTAAGATATCCTAGTTCAAGTAAGTGCAGCTTTGATTCCCATAGGTAGTCATGGTAATATGATTTCAACATGCAAATTATAATAAAAAGTGTTTGAGATGTTTTTGAATTGCATTTGACTGTTTTGCAAATTTTCCAAAACATGTTTTTTTCCTCTGGTATCTAATATCTACAGTGAAATTCATCATAATCTGCATTCTTTAATATCTGAATATATTTAGTCCTGTRTGAAATTTCAAAAGAAGTAGTTACATTGTAATGTTCAAAAAAGCTTCCTAACTATGTTTTGAAAGGCTGTGACTTGATAATTCAGAATCTCTTGCATTTTATATGGGATGAACTTGTGCCACACACTACYTAAAGCTGCAGAAAAAAATGTTTCTGATTTAAGCAATTTTTATTAGTTACAGCAAAAATTTTAAGGTTCCCTTATCTTGGCAATAATTCTCAATTTATCATTTTTCAGACCAAAAACATTAGAATATTCTTGCTGAATTTTCAGAATTGATGAAAAACTACRGAGTCACTCAATAGAATTAGTGAGTGGGGCTAATTTCTCTCTAGGACATCTCTCAGGAAATTTAGTAGCAGATAATCATCTGTTCTGTATAGGCATTCATGCCATCTTCATCATTTGTAACGTCCGAACACCTTCCACTAGAATATTAAGCAAAATGACTAGCATATTTCACATGTGGTTCATGGTGCAAATAGAAACTGTGCATTAGGAAAGAGTTCCTAAAGGGAAAATGAAAACATTTGGAGACTTCTCTGTCTCTTCATGCAGTGCCATCCTGTTCCTCATCCCCCTGCTGTATGATTTTTTTCTTCCRTGGTTTTGGGTTTTTGTTGGTGTAAGTGCATAAAACATAGTCTCACACATTATGAAATCCAGAAACTGAAAAGACAGACATGTTTCTTCTGATATTTTACTGCCAATTTCTTGTAAATATTTTCTATCTGATAGATTTCTGTGTCTTTGGAAAGAAGTACTACCTCTGTGGCAGCATTCAAAGCTTCTCTTACTGCTAATAACTAGTTTTGGAAGAACTTTGGGTACAAAAGAAGACAAAATAGCCTTTCTTAATGATGGTTCAGTTTTGGSTTTTCCCTGTAAATATTCCAGTAGTTCTGTGTGTCAGTGATGCAGTATTTTCTGTCCTCTGTGTTTCTACAGAATCCTCCAGCTTCGTGCTCCAGAGGTTTGTTGGGCCAGTGAGTCCAGGAGCAGTTTGGATACTAATATTTTTAAGAGAATAGAATCAACACTAGTCTTGATTGCAAGGCTGATTATAGAGTAATTTGTTCAGTGTGCACATGCTTCTCCAGAAGAACAAGTTGCAGATCTCTCTGCATTTTCCTTCACAAGACCTTCAATCTGGGTAGTGATAGATACAGGAAGTTGAGTAACACAGGGAAACAATAATTATCAGTGTGACAGGTGGAAGTATCAGCAGGCAAACTGTTGTCAAATTTCAGAAGTTTCCACCAAAGTTTTTAGGAGGTGGCAAATGAGCTAGTTCTGTAGATATCCACAGTAGTTCCTCCATAGTAGGAGGCACAGTATGTGGAAAAGCATGGAAGTTGATTTTTGGGGGCCAGTGCGGGGCCAACTGCAACATGGTAGAGCAAAATGAGAAAAGTAGGTCACCAGGTCACCTATTCTTTYGGTAGAGTATAGGAGATGTTGATCCATTAGTATACTGGATTTATTTTTATTATTATTTTAGCTTTGCTTATCTCAAATGGATTTTGGCTGGTCCATGTTTCCAAAGGAGAGCACTTCTGAGGGAGAAAGATGACTGCCCTAGAAAAGGAACAAAAAAATGTCTCTTTCTTTTTCTCCAGTCTTTTGTTTTTACAGCTTGAAAACAGGGTTATCAGTGATGAAAACAGTTGATTAAAAATAATATAAAAAAGATGTTTATATTCATGCTACAACACTGTTTGTGGTTTGACTGGTTGTTTCGCTCAGTTCAGTGCTGTCAATCCAGAATAACTCTGATCATAGCAATAATCCCTTAAACTTGCTTTAGCTAACATGGATTCAGCAGATGCATTTTTGCTGTTTTATATAGTCCTGCTAGAGAGTTTGTACATGGCTGTCACTGCTCTTGCAGGACCTCTTTCCTGTGAGCACGCAATGGCAGTGAGGAGAAGCATCCCATGCATCGTTGGCTATCATTCTGCATGCTGCCCTGCAGTGAGCTTTGTATTGTGGACTGCCCTGGATCTGCTCATGAGAAACTGTGAATTATTTTCATTTTTCTGAGTATTTTCTTCACACTATCAGTTACTAGCTTGTAACTATTTTTTTATTGTTGGAATCTTTGTTCTGTTGCTAGAAAAAAATGTCAAATGGAAGAAATTGTTTGAAACAGTTTGGAATGTATTTCTATTGCTTGAAGTAGGCTCTAATTTTTGCTTTTTTTTCTTTTGCCAGAGCATGCTCCTAAAATACAACAGCTACTTCAAAATGCAAACTCTTTGTTCCTGCCTGGAGACATTTGGCAAATACTGTTTCTAGGAAAGAAGGAAATATGGAGGGGAAGGCATTTAGATGGAGAAAGCATGTGAGGGAAGGGGTGAGGGAAATGAAGAAAGTTAAGAAAAAGATAACTAAACCTACCAGAGTCTTCCTGTATCATTAGGGTACCCCTAATTTACCTAAGTCACAAATAGTTCTTGGATGTCTGAGAGGTCCAGATCCCTTGTATTCTTTTCTGCAACATGCTTGTCATTAGACTGAAAAAAGGAGACTCCAGAAATACAGGGATTGATTGTAGATAAACCACGCTCTTGCAGTGGCAATGTCCATCATGATGGCACACACACAGAYGACACTACATACTAATGGCAGATCTGTTGACTTCTGATTTTCTGGTAGGGCTGGTGTTGTTCTTTCCTGCCTTGTTCAGCACTGCTCTTTGCTCAGTCATACCCAGCTTTTCACTTATCTAAATAAGTATCTTTCTGGAAGCAACTATGCAGCTGGCTTGTAGTGTTCCTCTGCCCCAAGCTGCAGGAAATAATGACTTCCTCTGAGATCAGGCTGCAGCAGGAAACTTGATGAATTTCTCCTTCCCTCTTCTCTTGCCCTCCTTAGTTACCATTTTAGCTCAGAGCGAATAGCATATAATGTAAGAAAAAACATTTTAGGGCAAGCCAAAGAGGACAGGCTGCCAATCCCCGGCGTTAAGTCTGCAATCTAAGTAGCTGCAGTTGCAGAATCAGGGGCATCAGCATGTTGTTGCTGGAGAACAGGCAAGATTACCAGAGTAATGGCCAGGCAAGTCCTGCACCACCTGTACAGGACCTGTACCACTTGAAGAGCCAGTTTAACTAACTGGCAAAAACTTAAGGGTTTGATGGTAGGACTCAAMATTGAGGTTAAACACATGCAAAATCTGTACTTGAGACCAGGCCTGTGAAAAGAGGAAAAGAGATGATCCTAGATCTAGACAGAGACCTGATTTCATTTACCTTTGTGTTACAGATCCCAGATAAATGGCTAAAGCCAGGAAATCACACAGGTATCTGAGTTCAAAGGAGACAGCCTTGCTGCCCATGCTTTTCCCCACTCCACTTTCTTACTCACAGCCACATAGTTCCTCAGCTGAGTGTGGGGAGGTTAAAACCACTAAAGGCAGCATTATGCTCAGATATAAATACATGAGTGCCTAAGGAATTCTAGAAACTTCAATATTAGGCAATGAAAAGTGGCCTTGAAATTTATCTGTGTTGTTTTCAAGCCCTTCTTTCTTACTTCTACTAATCCTGACRGTGGATAGTTTGAGGATTTGCTAATGTAAAATCGAGGGACTCATCAGCACCAGTGTAATATTCCCCCAGTCTAAATAGAGGCCATTCCAAAGGGAGTTATAAACCGYGCCAGTTGCTTGTAACTGGTAGAATTTACTTCTGTAGTAGATGAGGACTGAGCTACACAGAGTACCTGTACCCTACTGGGGATATTGTTGCTATAGCTCTCACTGTTATGATTCTCACTTATAATCAATTTATCAGGCAATTTTATTGGTACAAAATGYTTTTGTAGATTGTGCGGTACATGATGACAGTCTCACAAATGTGTGAGAGTGGCTTATCAGACAAACATCCAGAGTTTTAAGATTAACAATTACTTTCTATCTTTCCTGTTGAGGTCATTGGGGCATACCAGGTTTACAGATTGGTGCTTACGGTAGTTTCCTTTATGCTTAGTTCAGTGTAAAAGTAGGATGCCAATACAAAGGGTTGTCCTGCTGCTCTCCTGCAGCTGCTTATTCCTGCCACTCGTGCTCATGCAAGTAGAAGGGGAGTTGGTCCATCTTGCTGACTTGTTAGAAAACAACRAACTCCCCAGATATAATTTTCCATGGATCAGTGAGCTGAACTGGTTGACTATGGCATCAAGCAATTGCTAGAGTCTGAGCAAGAAAAGATACAGAAAAGTACAGCCAAGATGCAGGGGAGGAAATTATAAGTATTCCTTTTCCTTACATGATACTACATCCTCAGTGCATTTGAAAATTGCATCCTTCAGTGTTAATTAAATGTAAATCTTTTGTTTGTTTTTAGTTTGTTTATTTGCTGCAGTGGAAGTCAGTATACTTTTATTATGAAACAAATGTGTCATGACTATTTGTATTCATTGGTAATGTGGTCAGAAATCCTAAGTTTCGAAAGTCTGGAGCTGATTTTTAGAATACACAGTTGGAATGATTCAAAGCTTAGCATTATAATGCATAACTAAGAGCTTTTAAATTTTATGTAATTATTTTTAATACAACTGCATTTTTGTTTCTAACTTGTTAAGTGAATGTATTGCCCTGAATTTCTTTTCTAATAGCCCTAAAGACGAGCAGCCCTTCACTGCAGAACAGTCTGTAAGTTTGTTAGGTACACTGTTAGTGTAYGTCACTCTTGTTCTGAAAGGACAACTTTAGGTGAGGCTGCCATTCTCTTATGATTAGCAAGATCTTGACCAGTATGATTCCACATTTAGACTGTCTTTCTGGATAAATTTAATCACTAGCATAGCAATGAACTCTATAATGGAGATATCTGTTCATTAGAAACAGGACTGAAGCAACTGCAATACTTTTTTACTGTTAGATCAGGAAGATGAAAATCATTCAGAGGAGGAAGACAGATTCCTCAGTCAACCAGAACAGAAATTTAGGACTTTAAACTTCCTTCAAATTACCCTGATATGCCTGTAATATCAGTGAGAAGTCTGTGTGGAAGTCAAGCTGGAACTCATCCTTCCTGGAGTAGCTGCATATCAATTTATTTTTACTCAGATCAAATGCCAATCATCCTTGGCATATAATAAAGCATCTCTGAACTCATTACTGTCCAGTTGTTTGATTTCGGCTAAGTGAAATATTACTGCTTTTATTATCATTTAGTAATTACCTTTCTTCACCCGTAAGTATAACCTGTTCATATCCAGTTTATATTTCTACTCATAAAATTTTAAATGATACTTACTTAGGCTATCCAATCCTAATAGCCAAACTTTTACCATAATCCTCAATACATTTCACCTCACGCTGTTGTTCTTATTGGATTTTAATGCAAATCCAGATATAATTTTAACTTTCATAACAGCAAAGTAAACCGAGCTTCATCTTTTCAGTTCAGTAAGTATGGTGCAATGAAACATATCTGAACAAATAATTCTGAGTAAATAGCATATTTTTCACCTCTACAGATTTCTACAGATTTTGATTCATAACCTGATTTAGTTTTTAGTAATATRTATTTGGAGATACCACTAAATTCCTACTGAAGTTTGCTTCTCTAGCAAAACTTAAATGATTTTGCGTAATTGTTTCTGCCCAGTTTGTATGCATAGAATGGACTATGACTGGAGTATCAGGAATCCGGTAGGTCATGATTAAAGGACAATTGTCAGGGTTACCAGAGGCAGCATATATATCGCCTGTCTCTACTATGTATAGCTTTCCAGTAGTTCACCGTAATAAGGTCTGACATCTTCACAGTTCTTAACTAACACCTAGCACCTAAAGCACAGCACTGTTGCATATATTCAGATCCCAGTGTGAATGTTAAAACAAAGTAAGTACCTTTGAAGAGCTTGAGCGGTGATGCGATTAAACAAAGAAGTCAGGTTACAATAAATATGGTCTGTAGTCCTCATTCCATAAACGTATTTTCAATAATATTCTCCTATAAAACCTACTTAATTTAAAAAATAAGATTTRCCTCATACATGAGCTATACACATTTGTTTGGTTTTAAAAAATATAGATCTAAAATGTTTCTTCCAACAAACTAGTTTAATATTATATCATCAGCTAAAATACAAATGAGTTCCTGTGTAGGGTATTTAGCTGTAACTTTACTAAAACCCTTACTTATACTGTATATAAACTCACTATTGTGTACYTTACATAAGAACTGGTAACCTGAAGAAACGTATTAAAAGCTTTAAGTCTTTTTAGAACAAAAGTATCAGCATTTGCATCAAAGTTTATTGACTCAACAATTGGTTTTTTTCTCCTTTGATAGGAAACAAATCTAAGGAATGGAGAGAAAGCACTGAGAGGAGGAGTTACTTTTTCCTAATTTCAGTGCACATAACTTTTTTGGTCAGGCCAATCAATCTGAATCACTGATGTCTGAAAAACTGGCTTTAGAAAGAGCAAAGAGAGTGTAAAAAAAAAAAAAACCCTACAATATGGCAATTACAAAATTGTAAGAAGAAAAAAAGGATCGAAAGAATAATTTCCCAAATTCATTGTTCAAGAATATGAATCTAAGTTGGTAGGGGCAAAGATAAACATTTCAAAGGAGGAAACAAGGGGATTCTGCCTGCTGTGGGGCTGGTAATTTAGATGTTGGAACTGAAGAAAGCTTAAAGGAAACAGAGAGTCATTGTGCCTGGAATGCAAAGGAATTAGCAGCTTTGCAACAAGAAATGCACAAGGACCATTTGGAATGAGTTTCTCTGAAACTTCATCTGTCCTTCTTGAGTGCACAGTTAGTGGAACTCAAAACTAAATATAAAAAATTACGAGTGGACTTTGAAAACACCGAACAAGAACTCTTTAAATTCTAAGAATGAAGTTCGCTGCAAAACTATCCAGTTAAAACAGAGTCAAAGGGCAAGCTTTAAAAAAGGTCTTGAGCGTCAAGGTTTGAAAGACGACTTATGTGAAAAATCAGCAAACTTAAGAAGATTAAATGAAGACTTGCCCCAGGCAAGAAAAGAAACTCTTAATTTAAATCCAAAGAACAAAGATTTACAACAGGACTTTAAGAAGTTAAAACAGCAACATAAGCTTAGAAATAGGACTACCATAGAAAAGGTGAGTATGTGTTACTCACAGGAAAATAAAAGKGTAAATTAGCATTAAAAGTGAACTAAATGATGAAAAGGTTTGGCATGTCAGGAATATTAAAGCTTTAGAAATACTTAGGAAACATTTTTGGCACAAACACCAAGTAATGCATTCGGTTACTTTAGGTACATGTTTTCTAAAAATAAAAAATTCARATAGTTCTTCTCAATTGCAGTAAAAAAAGTTTGCCATTTGATTTGGGTTTGTACCTTTAAACCCTTTTTTGATTTAATGAAATGTCGAACTTTTTGATTTTTTACAGAAACCTAACARTGAAACAGCATCTTGTTAAAAGCTTTGCGCTGTGGGTAACTGCTTTACCCCGGGGCAGAGCATCCTGCGGGACTCTCGTGCCATGGACTTTGCACACTCCCTCCGGAGAGCGAGTCTCTGGAAACAGGGCGCTGGTTTACACTCACTCACATAAGCCGCCGCTGTGAAACTCAGCCTGAGGGCAGAGGCGTCTCCTCCTCACCCCCTGAGGCGCTCACAGCCAAATGCTGAATAAAGCCATTTTGGCACACGCAACAGTTGGGTGTAAGCAACTGACATTACATATTCTTATTAAAATCACTGCGATAACAGAAAACGTGCACCCAGAGCAGAGGTGCTGACACCTCCTCTCCCGCCGCCTAGCCCGCCAGGCCCGGCGGCCATTACAGCGCCAACGGCCAGCGCCGCCCCGCGGGCGCCCAGCAGGGGGTGCTGCGCCGCCGCCGCCGCCGCAAAATGGAGGCGGGCGCCCGAAATGGGGGAGGCGGTGGCGGCAGCAGTGGCGCAGCGGCAGGAGGCGGCTGAGCTCCTCCACGAGGTCGGCGCCAGCGGCGGGAACGGCTTGGTAAATGTTCAGTCTTGGTGAAGCACGTCGTTTATTAGGGGGCTGAGGGGATCGGGCTGGCCGGCTTCGCTTGGTTTGATGACGAGTGTCTCTCCATCTTTTGACTATGGGTGATAAAGCTTAGGTTTTGTGGAAATGGTTTAAAAAGGAAAGAAAACTTGGCTAAAAAGTAGCTTGTGTCAAGTGTATTCGATTTTAAGATTGAGTTAATTGAAGCATTCAAACTGCAACTTTTAATAAAGCTTTAATTATTATTAAAATACTTTTAATAAAGTATTATAATACTTACAATAAAGCTGACAGCAACAAAAGCGCCCTGTGCTGCAGTATGAGGCTTATCCTTGTTTAGGGTAAGAGCTTAGCTTTGCATACGCCAAGTGAAATTAAATGCCACATGTGGTAGATTGTACATCACCAATTTTTAATACATCATTTAAAAAGCAAGGTTTGGGGTGATTTTTTTTTTCCTTTGGTTTTATTTTCTGACTGAGACAGCACTTTTCTGTGTAGCACCTTCCTGAATGCATGTGGTGAGATGGGCGCCTTCTGATACGCGTGGTTTCTTATTCTTTGAGAAGGCTGCTCAATTTAATTACCTGTAATGGGAAGAACTGGCAAACAGATAGCTTTGGGGCTAAATTCTGTAAGCAACCTAAGTTTAGTTATTAAAAACATTTAACACAGTGTTAAAATCCACCAGGGCACTCTGAGCCCCAGCAATTCATATTTACTGGGGGGGGGGGCAAAAAGGGGTGGGATACATCTAAAAATTACTCAGTTCAAAGGTATTGGCTAGTCTTTGCTTGTCTGTCAGAACTAAGAGAAGTGAGTGGATTTTCATGGAGGATTTTCATGGAAATTAAATCTCTACTGGAGTGGTCCATTCAATTCCTAAAGCTTCAACCCAGTTTTGTATCCTGGATGAATGCCCTGCTGAATAGCTTGGTGGGGATGCAAAAAGCCACCTTAAGCTAGTTTTTTTTTCCTGCTAAATTGACTTCAAAGTAGTAATTAAACAATGGCTAGCGTAAAAAAAAAATCAAGTTATAAGAAGCTGTAGGACCAAACTACCCCATAAAGAGATGGTATCTGGGGGAGGTGGAGGAGGAAAGGGGGGGGGTCCAAACTTGCAAAACAACTAGGAAGAGTCAGATTGAGAGAACTGACAACTGATTCAAGAAAGTTAATGTTACTTCACAGCACAGATTCAAACTTCTTTTTTTCTTTTTGTTTTTAATTGCAGCTGTACTACAGTCAAGTCTGAGCTGGGTAAGTGGTTGCAGGAGGGGAGACTGCAGAATGGCTTGGCATATTTTAAGCAGAAGTGTCCCGTTCAGAGGCTGAAGCAGCTTTCCTTTTGGCCTTTGTCCTGTCCTGTGAGGCTTGTCTTCTGCATGCTGCTGTGCGGAGATCTGAGCTCTGCACAACTGGGTATTCATCTCTTTTGTAAAGCAAAACTGTGTTTGTTCCTGGCTGGGAGCATCTTTGCTGCCTGTCTTTTCCCTTTGCCTCCCAAAAACGCAGTCAGACCTGTGTTCATGTCTCTGTCGGTGATTTAGAAGCCAGTTTGACTTAAAACTAAAACAAATGAAAACTAATCTCCTCCCTGACTCCTCTGCTACAAACACCGCCTCCCCCCACCCCCCGCCTCTCCCACAGTAAAGCTATCTAACTTGCCTCCCTAGTTTGGCCATTTGCTGTTTTCGGTCCTTGGGGTCCTTGTTACCACACGCAGAATTTTTCCAGTGYATGCGTTCTTTCATCATGCCTGTTGTGGAAGGAGAAACCTGCAACAAGTTTATAACCTAACTTCATTTAAAACCTGTTTGGAGTGATTGATTTGGGGAAGGAGGGAGCGGAGGGGGGAAGGGGTTGCTTGGTTGTTTAAACGCTTCAGTGGCTTTATTTCCAGCTGTTTGTTGTGTAGAGGATGTCATCAAATTAGCCTACATAAATAAGGTGAGATAAACACGTTTGACACTATTACAGTCTGTTGTATTTTTAATGTGTTTGAGGTAAAGCTTACTCTTTTGAAGTGAAATGTCCAACATTGTACTTAATCTGATAAACAGAGATTCTTCATACTTCCAGGGACTTTATGAGAATTCATATTCGGGTTCAGTTTGTGGAAGTATTGCAGTATACATTAGCAGAGAATCTCATCTGTGGGTCTTTAAAATAGTGTCCCATCTTTGATTTGTGGCAAGTGAAACAGTGTTAAATGGTACTCAAGATGATGTCTTTATACTCTTATTAAAGCTTACTGTAGCCCTTAGGCTAGACTATCAAGTTTGAATATTCTCAATGTCCCAGATGTCATATTGTTAGTGTGATAGTTACTGCTAGAAGAAAGATCATAAAATATAATTTGTAAATGATACATTGCTTTTCAAATATATTTCACAGCTTATTTGCATTGAGAATTGCTTTTCATTTTTTAGACTTGAATTTAATAGGTTGCTGAGAACTCCGGTGTAGTGTTCATATGAAGTGATGAGCTAAAAAACATTTGGTAAGAAGTGTTTGATACCAACTGTAAAATTCTGAGAAGTTTTAGGCCACACACACATACTGTTACAGGCTTCTGCTTTACCTCTATGAGAGGGCTGGGTTCCTGCCAGGCAGTAGTTTATGTGATAACTAAATTTTATCAACTCTAAGATAGATAGAAGAATACAAAGGCAACACACATTATTGGTTTTGACAATTATTCTTAAGTATCGCTGAAAATGGGAAAGCACTTTGGACGATATTGAGATACTTCTGTGCTGTTGACCATGTATTTAACAGTAAACCATAAAGACTACATAGTAGTGCTGATGTAACTTGCTGGAAAGTCCACAATTTTCTTTCAGAAAACCATAGATGCTGCAATAAAACGTGGTGGCAGTGTTTATGTTTTGTTTAGAGCTTTTCTGTCTAGCTGGTATGAAGCATTCAAATGACATTGTTGCCGAAGTGTAAAGTAATTGAGAGCTATGCAGGTTGATTTTTATCAGCTAAGCTGGAGGCCAACAGCGTCTGTGACAAGATATGGCAGGAAGTCAGTCATACCCCATTGTTGTGTGATAGATGCCAGTTTGCTGATCACTGGTACTTTTGGAATAATCAGGCATCTCACCTTTAACCAAAGGGAGAGCTTGAGGCTCTCAGAAAGCTATGTGGTATGGCCAGGTGGGTTTCCAGGCAACAGACTGACCTCGACTGTAAACCAAAGAGAGTCCTATCATAGTTTAAAAAATAGCCTAAAAAATGTCTTTCACACAGCTGGCTTAAATCCATCTAGGACTGTGCTGCCACTGAGATAGTCGCCTCCCTAGCAATGTGTTTCTGTCTTTCCCCAGCTCTGGCACTAGTGCTGTTCTGAAGTGTGTCAGATCATGTTGCTGATCTGGTTGAAAACTGTGAAACAGTTGATCATTCAACTGCACTTTGTTTGTGAGTTAGACAGATAAGAATGTAAATTCTTTGTGGTAAAAGACATTAGTGAGGATATGCAAAATTCCAAGTCCCAAATACTACAGATAGAACATCTATTTTGAGGAATTTTGAGAAGAATGTTGTGTTCACTAATTTTTCAATGTCTAACTCTGAATGTCATTCTAATAATCAGGTTTTACATATATTTGGGTGTTTTATTGGCCTAATGCAGGTATTCTTGGAGGATGGTCTTCAAGGCCGTTACAGATACTCACAAGCCAGTGTTTTCAGTTACCAGTTTGATAGCAATCCCTAACATAGTAAGAGACAAACTGTATTTATTAATTCAGAAAGTTTGGGAGCTGCTGCTCTAAAGTAGCTTTATGGTCTCTCTGTAAAGAACATATTTTGGACAGTTCTGGCACTTGAGAAACACCAGGGTGTATTAAATTCATAGCAGTGAAATACTCTTCTAGGTTTAAAAGTGAGGTCTGCAGTCTAAGATTTGTTTGTTTATTTTTAAGGAAGTGCTGAGGGTCTTTACAGTATATTGAATGTAAAATGAGGAGATGATTTCCCTTAAGCCACAGATGGCTTGAAACAATAGCTCTGGCAGTAGCTCTAAGAACCATCCAGTGAATTTGGCTAGTTTAATTSAGAAACCTAAAGATGGTGATTTAAATGACAATATCATTAACTATTTCTGTAATAGTATAACATGGAAAGTGTTAGTTAAAATACTAGAACTCAAATGTTTCTAAAATGTAGCTGTCCTTCACTAATCTTTAAATTTATCTTACCTCTGGTCTCAACAGCTTGTATGTTCTAGTTAGTGATTGTAACCACAAACATCTGTTGTGTATCTAAAACAAGAGTGGAGTGTAAATTAGCTACCTCATAAATCAAAATAAGTATGACATGTATTAATCCTCTTCATATTTACTTTGTTTAAAAATGTTCTTTAAATTTCAGAATTAAAATTCTATGAAATCCAGTGTTTTTGATATTAGTACTGAGAGCCTTCATTTTAATGCAGTTCTCTGCATCTCAAAAAGAAGAATCTGAACAATTATTTTTTATTTCACATCTCATAAATGATGTAAGACTCTTATTTCTTGCTCGCATTCTGTCTTTTTATTATAACATAACTAGTTTGTAATGTTCATCTACTTTATAAAAATCAGTTTGTGAATTCTATGGTAGCAAAACCAACTTAGTAGATATAACGCTTAACTCCACAAGACACCATAATGAAGGTAAGAAATCTAAAAAATGAATCTGACATCCTTAAATGAGGAATGAGGTGAATTATTTTTTACAACCATAATTGATATGTAAATTTCTGTCCATACATCTGAAAATGTTAACTCTTAAATACTTGTCTAGCAGTAGTGCTAGAGGCCCTAGGAGATGTCAAAACACTTCTATGCTATGCACTATATAAATGCGTAGAAAGAAGCAACTCCTGCTCATAAGCCTTTGCCATCTGTATGGACAAGATAGAAGCGAATAAAGTGACATTCATCTTGCAGAGATGTTTGGCCATGATTTGTAGCATGAGATCCTAATTATGGGTACAGCACAAATCATGTGAAAGCTCAAAATATAAATTGTCTTTTTGGTTTTTTTAATCCTTACAGAAAGACAAAAATGGACATAGATCAGTGGAAAGCACCTGCTTCTATACTAACAGAATACTTGAATTGTTTTGTCCCAAAATAACAGAACAGTATTAGTGTCATGTAGCAAATACATACATTAAGGTGAGTGAACACTAAAATAATGTCCTTATAAATACACACATTAATGCACACTGTAATATCTCTTAGAACTAACATGCTGCTGTACCAGAGCATTGTCTGCAGAAGTGTGCTTTTAACTCAATTAATGTGAATTAAGTAAGGAACATCTGTTTTGTAGTTCTTGAAGATGAAAGGAACTAGTTCAGGACTCTGAATGCAGTACCTTGTATGTATCTTTATGCTAAAATAATCAGTGGTAAAATAAATAAGGTTTCTGTCACTATTGGCAACATTTGTTCTTTTTCAAGGAGATTTATAGGAACTATTTTGTTTCAGTTTAGGTTTAAAGACTGGAACTTTCATATTTGTTTGAGAATAAAAGAGTGTAAGTTAACAATCTTGTACAAAAACAAGCAAATGCAATTAAGTATATATGCATATTGCTGGAGAATTATTCTAAAGCTTTAAATTGAGGTGCTGTTTTATATTAAAAGCACAGAAAACAGTAAAGACTTGCTTGCCTGTGGTGTTTTGTGGTAGATCCTAAGGCTTGGTGGACACACTTCCCTTAGCACAAGCCTTTGATGTCCATATTTGCATACAAACTAGGTTGTATGTTCAACACTACTTATTATCATTTTAAAATTACATTTGAATGTCCTTTAATAAAATCATAGGAACCTTTTTATTTTCTGCTGAGCTAGAAGTGGGGCTATCTGCAAGAAAGCTAAGTATTTCACGAGGCTCTTTTATCAGACCGTCTTCCATTCGTCATCATTTATCTTGATTTCTCTCCTGAATTCTCATGATCAGCTTTTTGTGTATATCCTGAAAAACAATCTGGCAGTGTTCGTCTTGAAATCTCACCCTGTAAACACATTGCCTTTATTAATAAGGTTCAAAGCGTTGTCCAAATACTAAGAACGTGAGGGTTGTTTAAGCAAGTAGCTGGGGTTTTGGTTGAGCTGTTTGGCTGTGCTCTTGGAAGCTGCCAGCCTTGAAGAGATGATATGGATCTCATCTTGTTTAATGTCAATTACATCCTGTATGTAAAACTATACTATAGGAAGGTGTAAGATTTGTCTTACTGCATTTGTTTGGACTGTAGTTAAAACATGTAGAGGAAATGCAGGAGCTCAAAAGTGGTTTTTTTTTTTTTTTTTTTTTTTTTTTTTTTTTTTTTTTTTTTTTTTTTAAGGATTCAACCTGCTTCTAAAATCTTAAATAGCCTCTCTGATACGTTCTTACAGAGCTTATACAATGCTTGTATTTTGTTTTAGTCAGGCACAGCTCTGTGGGAAATAAATGAGGTTTTATTTCCCATAATTTTAACTAAAAAAATTAGCTGCACACACTGAAGTCACTGTAAAATGTATTCCACTACAGCTGGGCTATAGAAAATCGAAAAAACTGATCGTCTTTGGTGAAAGATGAATGGTTTCTATGTAAGCCTGAGCTTCATAAAGCAAATGGATTAATGCTATATCTGTGAACAAATGACAAGCTCTATTTTGTAATTTCAGTCTTTTTAGATTCTTGATTATGACATTTCTTGTTTTCTTGAAATGGAGGAAAGTAAATAATTGAGTTTGTGGGTGATGAGCTTGCCAAACAGAAGGCACTAAGAAGTCCTGTAAGCTCCTGTAGTTGCTAATGCCTGCTGGGCTCCTTGCCAACACAGTAAAATATCTTAACATAAAGTTAGAATCTCCTTGTGTTGTCATTTGGCCACTGCAGTCAATTGGCTGGCTAAAACCAGTCATTAGTAACTAGGAACAAAACWGTAATGCTGCTGCATGTGACCACTACTCATGGAATCTCTGGCTGTAAAAATTTACAGTGATAAATTGTAAATTAAAGCAGCTGGAGATGCTGTTTCCAAAACTCATTAATTTGTTTTCTTTGCTGAGCCGCTCCATAAAAACTAAGTATGTCAGAATTCAGTATTCATGTGAGGTACAGCATCCCTAGAGTGCTCTTAAATGCTGTGCTGTAAGAGAATGAAGTAACTGGCTATGTTAATTTTAAGTTCCTTTAGAAAGAAAGGAAAATATGTTAGTCCTTGGAAAATCAGAAATAACATAAGACTAAATATCAGTATCTTATAATGCATACAAAATGTTGGCCCCCGCCCCCGCTCCATCATGCATTCCACACCTTTGATTCTCAGCCCTTTATTGGAGCATGAAATCAGTAGGGTCCTCCACGGAAGCCTTTTTCTGCTTGGCTCTGGAGGTGCCTGGGCTATACAGCAACATGCTGCATAGCATGTATTCACACAGGAGCCAAATAAAATTATAATCACAATTATCCTTATTGGGTATTTTTTTTTATTTTACCTTTTAAAATTCATTATGCAAAAGGAGGATAAAAATAAATGCCAGAGGGACAAATATTATTGGTTTGGGAAGCAAGCGTGATCACCAAAAAGAATGTCTTTTCAGCCAAAAAAACTATTGTCTTTGTGGCTTTTTTTTYCCCCAATAGCTGATACTCAGTGAACATCCACTAACAAGGTTAAAAAATCAAAGAATACCAAAGAGAAAGGAAAGGCTGTTCTCAAGACATGCAGCGTAAATCGTTTCTGGAAACAAATGAAAACTTTTTATTCATGAAGTATAAAATAAGCTTGCAGAATAATTTCTGTAGTAATAGGAGTGTTAATCTTCTATGTATAACGAGGTAAAATGGCAGCAGATTAAATATATAAATGTGTCAGTATATGAGTCTCTCACCATGGCGTAACGCAGGTTGACTGAACACATAAAATATGATGACCACTTCATGAAAAAAATACTATTTTTGTTTCTTACTGTTTGGGAAGGATATGCAATCTCCTTGTCTCATATTTTTCTATTTAGTTATTGCAACAACTGCATATAATAGGCTTTTTAAAATTATTTTGATTTGAAAAAGCCACAGTAAAAGTGCTTAATCAGTTTGATTTATTCTTATACAAGGAAGATATTCCTAATGCAGGTGCTCTTATCAATGAGCACAATATCAGTATTTTAAAATCACCGCTACTGTGCAAAGAAAACACATCAAAGAAAGCACTTTTGCTGACATAATGTCTACAAGTTTGTCTCAATACAGAACAGTTGTACAGTGTGTGCACACATGTATATAATGTGTATCTGCTAAGTAGTAGTATACGCCTACAGCTCAGAGTGATCTGAATGATATAAGAGATGTTTTTTACTCTGTATCAGTTCAGCATGACAGCCCATTTTCTATAAGCATTTTGAATCATTTTGCTGCTATGGCTATCAAAAGAGAAAAGTCTTTAGAATTCTCTAGGCTGACAGTGAAGAAATAGATGTGGCCACACAGTATTTCCTCACCACACCTTTCCTAAGGATCCTCTGAGCAAGATACAGGTGGGCAGGAAACCAACTGGGAACTAGGATCAAGGTGATGGTTTGCTCTCCCTGCTATGTAGTATTGGTAGAAGGTAAAAGAAAAGCATATGATCAAAGCTGTTGTGGAAATGGGCAGTGCAGTAATGACTTCTTACTTAAGACTGTTTTTAATGTACAGTATCACACAGGGATTTGTTCGGATCACTGCTGTACCTCAGCTTTTTTTCCACACTTGCTTTTCTTACCACCTGTTGTCCTGCTCAGTTAATTTCTCTCATTTCTTAAAAGAGCTCTAACTTAGCTAACACCTCCCACCATTTCCCAAACACAAATACTGGCCAGATACCGGCTTATACCCTTTTCTGCCTCATCTTATCTGTAAGCCCTGGAGCCGAAGCCTTGCTCTGCTGCCTCGGTACAACGTTTAGCCCAGAGAGGCCCTTCTTTGGTGGCCCATAGCGCTACCCATAGCAGCTGTGGCCAAAAACCTGTGGCTAGAGCCCTGGTTTCCTTTCCCCTCCCACTGCAAATCCGAGGCGGGTGTGGGCTCGCAGCTGGGGGCCGGGGGAACCGTGCCTCGTCTCGCTGCCTTCCCAGCAGCTGGCGCACGACCGCCCGCTGAGGCAGCGCCGGCCGCCCTCGAGCCCGTCACCCAATGGCGGCCTCTCAGCGCCGGAGAGCCGTGCGCATGCGCCAGGCCTCCGCGCGCCGCTGCCCTTCCCCGCCCGCCTTGAGGCTCTGCGCAGGCGCTTCGCTGCGCGCCTGGGGCTAACTGCGCCTGCGCGGCCTCGGCGCCTCCGGCAACTCCAACGGCCGCAGGAGAGAGCTGCGCACGCGCAGACTCGCTCCGCCCCCGCCGCCTTCCGTTTCGTCGCTCCCCTCGCCCCACGGCCTCGCGGAAAAAAGCGGGGAGGGCAGCGGCGCGCTCAGGCGCGCGTGCGCAGAAGGCCGCAGGGTCCGGCGTGCTCCCGCC
>NW_028187177.1:1449752-1474270 GCF_003343005.1 Rhea americana | reverse complement strand
GGCGGCGGCGGCGGCGCAGCGTCCCCTGCCCCGAATGAAAGGGAAGGTCCCGGCGAGCGAGCGGCCGTGAGCGACCGGCGGTGACGGGGGGTGGGGGTGTCCCCGAGCTGCTCCTCTCCCCGGCGCCGCGCCCGCCCGCACGGGTGAGTGACTGAGGGACCGGCCGAGTGCCCAGCCGCCTCTTTACCGCCCGCCCGGGGCAGGCACGGCTCCCCCGGCCCTGACGCCCCCCGACGCCCCCCGGCCGGGCCGCGCGCCCTGCTCTCTCCTCCCGTTGCCGGGCCACCGGCGGCCGCCCCTCCCCGGGCCGGGGCGAGCCGCCCGTCCGCCCTCGGGAGGGTCCCGGCGCCCCGCGCCCCCTCTTCAGGGGGCCCCTGCCCCCCGCTGCCGTTACCCGCCTCCTCGCGAGCGGCGGGCAGCGGCTCGCTCCGCCCGCCTCGGCCCACTCCCTCCTTCCCGGAGGATCCGCCCCCCCTTGTCTGCGAGTCCCGTTTCCCTCAAAATGTGGCGGGGAAGGGGGGCATCGCCCTCCCCGGGGATGCCCGGGTCCCGCCGAGTCCCCCTGGGTAGGCCTTCCGTGGGGGGAGGGGGTCAGGCCCCGCCGGTGGCTGCGGCGGGCCCCTGCCCGGCCTCCTCTCCCCAAAGCGGTGCCCTGCCTCACCGATCCCCCCCTGGAGAGGTGAGCATCGGAGATGCCTTTATCGGATCATCTTCTGCTCCCCGTGGGAGTATGTAAACTTTCCTGAAGATCGGTCTGTGCTGCCTGCCAGATCTTCCTTACCTCAGGCTCTTTTTGTGCAATTTTGAGTTACCTATTGTTTAGGGTTTCCAGGGCTGTTCCCCCACATACACCACCTTTGGTTCTCTTTTTCTAGGGAAGTTGCATGGAAAAGCCCCSATCCCGCTTTTATAGTGACTGTGATATACAGAACTAAGATTTCTGTGGGACTCATCACTTTGGGTTCTCAGCTACGTGCATACACAGGATCTTGGTTCCTTTTCCCTAACATTATCCCCTCGCTACTGCTACCACCAAATGATGTCCCCCAAAATAGGTGATTGACTCTGGGGAGAATAAATTACTTGAAAGTTCCTTGAACACAGAATCTGGAATCTCTAGTCATCTTGAAAAATATCTATGTAAATATTTTCTATAGATTTTCCTGTCCTTGTCCAAACCACTTTAACACATTTAAGTTTTTTTTTAGGTTCGTATATTTCTTTTGAGAGGTTTATTTGGATGTCTGAGATCTTCACATAAATTTTAAGTCCTAGATAATTTTTTAATATAATTCAGTAAGCATATAGGCTACATCAAAACAGGCTTTATGTCAGAAAGTACAGCATTTAGATTACTGTCCTTTGCTGGAAGTACAGACTTGGGCTTAACTTCTTTAAACAAACTGTAACTCTTGAAATGTATTCAAATGATAAACAGAAATTAGAATCCAGGTTACTTTCCCTTCCTGGATGCTGAGCAATATCTCTTAATACTAAGAAGCATTCTAATTTGCCTGAGAGTCCTTGAGCTTGCATTTTTTCTTTGCATTTCCTAAGTTTGCTGTCTAGCACTCAGTAAAATCAGTATACAGTAAAACAAATTTAAATACAATAAAACATACTTTTAAAAGATAAAATAAAGATGTATTAGGGAAAGCACTATGTTGAATACTTCAGTGGACCTTAAGAAATATAAAYGCAAATGAATCAAAGATTTTGGGTGAAAAGTCACTGAATGAGTATCATCTGTTATTTTAAGGTAGGCATCACCTCCCATTTTTAGGCCAAGCACATGGAAYATGTATTTATATGTAATAAAATACCTATTTTGTAGTACACATGTTCCACTTTGTTAGAAATAATGCCTAATCTTTCTAGTCAGTGATTCCAAAGTACATCCCTTTCAGTGAATCAGTCTATAAAACTTTTTTCTCACAAAGCTCATATGCAAGGTTTCTGTCAAGAATGTATTTAAACACAATTTTAAAAATCCCATTTGTTGTTWAGCTTTTTAAACGTAGAAAACAGAAATACTGAGATGTTTTTAAGTTGCACTGCTTTTCTTGTTCCTGTGAAATGTAGCTTGATACTTAGCAAAGTGGATTAATTGCTCTTAGATTTTACTGTAGCAATGGGAAAAAAGATTTTGAGTGTTTACCTTCAGAATTCTGGGTCTGTGATACAGCTGCATATCTTGTTTCATCTTTCTCAGAAAAAAAGATATTTTAAAGCGGCAGAGTAAGACATGGATTTCAGCACAAAGAAATGCGATCCCAATAATGTCAGAATAATGTTTTCTGACATTTATGAGAAATCAAACATAATTTAGAGATAAGTCTCTGAAAAAAATGCTTCTGAAATGTTTTCTGATACTCATTTTTTTCTACAGTCTTTAGGAATATATAAATAATGGTAATAATGATACAGGAAAGACAAATGCAAAGAATGCAGTACTGGAAAGAAAACTTTTATATATATCTTAAAAACTTTTCAGAGTAAACATTTTARTATGTATTTCCTTTCTGGCCAACTCTGCTGTTTTTTGGTTTGTTTGTAGTTTGAATATTTTTCAAGTGTTAAATTATTTATAATTGAATAATTATTTCAAAACAATTTTTGCTAATTTATTTTTTTATTACAACATGAACATGCATACATCAAGTAAATATTAGTATTGTTTTTAACCTTAATGTGAGCCTTAAAATCTAATTATGCAWAAGTATTTCACAAAGTGAGGTTATGTCAGATGTACATGCTATGATGATGTACTTTCTCAGGTGTCTGTTTAAGTGTACTATCAAGCATGAGACTGAGGTCAGTTAACTGCAATCAGCTATGATAAGATTCTTGATAATCTTKTTTCTTCCAAATTTACTGTTCTTATAAGTTAAAGATGAAATGAGGAACTTAAATTTTTGTGTGTTTTATAAATCATTTGCATTTTCTAAAATACGAATTTGCTAGTGATAGTAGCTCTAGCTACTATAAGTAGCCACAAAATTCTGTAACAGTCATATCCAGTATTTCTTATTATGAGAAAAGATTCCTGCTAAGTCAGTAAAAGCTGTGCATGTATGTTCAAGGAAATCCCTGATCTTCCTGTTAAGAGCTATTATCATTGCTGTCAAAATAGTTAGTGATAATATAATCTGAATATAAAAAAATAGTTTACAGAAGGAATGCGCTGTTAATACAGGTAGACCCAAATGAGTGTGTGTGTGTATGTATCAAATTATCTTTATTAYGGAATATTTCTAACCCATCACTTTGTGATTTATATTCTTGTGATTTATGCTATTGAATGTCTGAAAACAAGAAATCTTTTTGTAATATTCTTTCCTACTGTTCTTTTGTAGGTCTTTTTCCTGCTTCCAAGTCTTACTTAAGTTTTTAAAATTTGAAGAACATTTGAAAGTCTTTGTTTCCTTCTTTCTAAAACCAAAATTTTTTTTCTTACTCAAAAAGGGATTACAGGATTGTCTGATTTTTTTTTTTTTTTTTTTTTTGAAGACTACAGTAGAGTAATTCTTTTGTGTTTAATACTTAAGGACTCTCTATCGCCACTGCAAAAGGGTGTGACTAGTTTATCCAGATTGGCACATTTTTTGTGCAAATCAGCAAGATCTGAAATCTATGCATTCTTCTTATGAGTATGCGTCATCAGCTGGTAAACTGCTTTGAGCTGATAAAAGAAAGTGAATGAAGCTCTTGATAAAGCAAAAGCAATAGATACAGGATAGACATTTTTTGATGTATGAATTTTGTAGTTAACATAGCAAGACGAACACTTAAAAATTCAGTCTGTTAAAATTGTGAAAATAGGAAAGTGAGAATTTAAAAGGATTGTTGTTAACGAAAGTATGTGTCAGCAGAAACTTAACATTGCTCTACTTTCTATTATAAAAATAGTTATATTAGTATTATGAGAGTCTGACTGCACTTAGAAGCAAGCAGATTTGACTTTACAAATTTCAAAAGTCATGCATTTTCATGCAAATAGCCATTGTAATGCAATCCAGATGTATTGCACATCTGCTTTTCAAGAGAAATATCAGACTGTATGGTGGCTTTTCTAATTTAGATGGGAGTCTATTGTAGGCAAAGGTGGAGGAGGCTATTTTTATTGCATTGTGGTCTATTCTGTGCAACAGTAAGGCTCATTTCTAAAGTAAAAAGCTGTAAGCAATCTGTTTGAAGAAGTCAGTGTTCGTTAATATAGACTAGGTTATGTTTGTATGGTATTTTTTGAGAGCTATAGGAGCAAATGAACACAGACTGCTGCTTCAAGAAGCATATGTACTTGTTAGGTATTTTCATTTCTGAACTTGCAATGTGTCTCTTTTTACTGGGTTGGAGATACATTTTAAAATGTGTTGCTGATAATACATTAAAAGTATGTGATTCATATTGAGTTTAATCTTAATTTACTCTAGGTGAGAATAGCAACTGTCAGGTGCTTACTACTAGTATGATACTGCTAAATCAGCTGTAAGTCTTGAAAACATTTCCGTTGCAGCATGTTAGTCATAGATCCTTCTAAAATTTTGTTCTTAATGCTGCTTGACTAGCCACAGCRTACCTATATAATAGCTAAAATGATAACATTTTATCTTTTCATCTCATAGAGGTAGTTACTCATCTGCAGTATTACTTTGAGTTTTTAAATTCAAAACCTGTTCTAGATGCTAAGCTGGACACCTGGGGTTTTGGGGGGTTTGTTTTTGAAGCAGTTCAGTAGCTTCGATTTTATTACATGCAGAGGTAGTGCACTTTTTACACAYAGCTTTGCTGTTATAAGTAATTGCTAGAAATAGGATGAAAGCAATGCAGTATTTTTTTCCAACAGAGTCCTAATGATTGCTGTAGCTGTTACATTTTCCATTTATTTCTTGCTGTTCCTCTCTCTAAGTTTTATATTAGTCTTCAAACTTTTTGCTTAAAAGGCTAATGCTGCTTGTTGATACAGTTTCATTAAGATTTGGGAGAATACTGTCTCTGCTGGGTGCATGTTTATTTGGGTGTATTGTACTAGTGTAAACAGGCAAAGAGGGAGAGATCATTTTTAGTAAAATATATTACATTTATAGAACTGTAAACTAAATTGCGTTTTGTTAACATTTTGATTGCAACTTTTGTTTCTGTAGCATTGAGAGGATTCAGGTGGCATTCTAAGGTCACTTAAAATCATGACAAGCTCAGTTGGACAGAAAAAAGTCTCTTCAAGACAAAGGAAGTGTGGTTTTTGTAGATCTAATAAAGATAATGAATGTGGACAATTATTGATGTCAGAAAACCAGAAGGTGGCAGCACATCACAAGTGTATGGTAAGTAACTCATAGGAAAAAGGAGATGAATGTAGTGAACTACTAGAAGACTACAAACAAATGAAAAATTCAGTCAGCTGTGGCATTGCACAAGTGAATAACCACTCTTATTTGAAATGTTTCTGGTTTTCAAATATGTAAATATTCTATATTACTTATACCCGTAAAATAAGTTTTGTTTTTACGATTTTAGCTGTTTTCATCTGCACTGGTATCTTCACATACTGATAATGAGAGTCTTGGTGGATTCTCTATTGAAGATATTCAGAAAGAAATAAAAAGAGGCACTAAACTGGTAAGTCTCCTTTTTTGGCCTTGGAAAATGGAAGACAATATTTTCTTCTAAGAAGTTTACCATGGAATTGTTCAGTGTATAATCATATTTTTTTWAAAAAAGTATTGCATTTGCTCTAAGCCAATGGAGAACTTACAGATGTTAAAGTAAAATTGGTTTAGAACTGAACTGTTGTTCGTTTAAATGGAAATACTGGATTTTTTTATATGTAGCCCTAAATGTTTCTAACCTGGTAGTTACTATTTACTATTTTCTGCTAGATTTCAGAATGAACCCCACATTCTAGGACCTAGTGAAGGTAATATTGGGCCTTTAGCAATATTTGACTTTGCTGCCAAACTCTGGTTTTAACTGCCAAAAACACTTTTATTGCTTCCTTTTATACTGAATTAAGAGAGGGCTCTGTGAATGCAGACATCTTTAGTCTTACAATGCTAGTTACAGCTCCAACAAATTTGTGAGAATYGAGCAGCAATGACTGTTTTAAGTGTTTACTGGTTCTTGGACTAAGAGTAGCCCTAAATATAATTATATAGCTACAATTATATGATGATAGTTCAGTATTTCATACAGTATTTTGTTTGAATCTTTTTCCATACATGAAACTTGATTGGCTCTACTTACCTAAAGCATAAAGAAAAAAACTGTTTGCACATCATGCACTTTGTGATTAGGAACTTAAAACAAACATGGTAGCAAATGGAACTACTCAAACTTTTTGATGCTTGTCTCTCTCAAATGGTTTTTAAAAGTTACTTATTTTTATGTTGTTGGTGGTTTCTTTCTTTGTGATTCTGAATCCTTTTTTGTGTTCTTCCWCTGATGCCACAGACAGTTATGTTCTTGGAGCCTACTAGCTGTAGGTGTTAGCTTTAACTGGATCCAGGTTTTGTGCAAAAACTTAAACAATTTAATAGATTTGGAGTCCTGAGATGTTTCCCGTTTAGAGGGAATTTACAGGACAATTTTAAGTCTTAATTTAGGTTTGTTGTTTTATCTGGGAACACACTGAGGAAAAAGCTTTGTGTGGTCTATCAGCTTAAGTAGGTATAGTGATAGGTTGTACTAAATTTGTCTGCTGACAGATTTTTACATAGCTTCCCTCCTTTACTAAGTGTACTGAAAGTTGAAGCTTGTTCCATAAATTGGCTGATAAGTAGAACGTTTTTGATGTTAGTAAGTTTATGATTGAGAAAATTTGGTGTATTTGAACCTTAATAGGCCAGTAATAACAACTCATTAAATCTAAACATTTGTGAATACAGTGCATTTAAATCATTATTATTTCTGTTAGCTGTACGTTTTTTAAGAGCTTTTCTATTTTGCAGCTTGTCAGACTTCACATGTACCTGATATACCTTGAAAATTAATCTGTTGATGGTGACTATTTGGAGAGTGAGACTTGTCCCACTGTGATAAATGTTTTCTTACTACTGGGAAGCACAGACCACAAAATTAGTATAAAAATTCTTGTGGTCTGTTTTGTTCACACGGATGCATCTTGGTGTTCCTGAAGATAGTTTCCTACTTTTAGTCAATTCTCTGCTTAAAAATAAGGAATTACTAACTAAAATTGAATGGATTGATATAATTTTAACCCTAGTCTTTTATAAGTAGCTTTAATCAGCCATTATTATATATTAAATCATAATGTGTAACAAAATTGTGGGATGAAATAGTCATCCAAATTAGATAAGAACTAGGAAACTATGTGACTATGCCATTTCTGAGTTTGCAGARGAGTAAACGTAGATGATTGAAGGCTTCGACATTTTTACTGTTTAGTTAACTTCATTAAAATTGAAGAACTGAATAAATGCTGTATTACAGAACTTTAATGCTGCATTTATTTGAGATATTTGAGACTAACGAGAAGAACTTACCTAAGCTAGAGAGTCAAGTAATGTGGTGGGCAGAAAGCTTATTCCACAGAGAGAGATGTAGGGAATATCTTGCATTGCACATTTATGCTTAAGGGTTTGGAATTAACTGTAATCTTTCAAGGGCGAGAAGGGAAGAGGGGGAGATACAGACGCAAAGCTTTGGTTGTCTTTGGAGGGAAAGTGTTGAGATTTGGGAGTAATATATCTGTAGAGAAAAATATTGCGATAATATCAGTATTTAATTTTCTAATACAGTGTGAGAAGGGCAGTGAGCAATTTAGAAGCATGATAGATGGTAAATACTAAACAAGAAGGTGAGTCTAGTATGAGAAGGATACATTCTTAGAAGAGTAGAGCAACAGGTTCACATTTAACCTTTTCTGCCATGTAAGTTTAAAAGTGAAATTGAATATAATTGAAAGAAATTTATTATATCTAACCAATGTTTCACTGAAGTGAGTCCTTTGGAAATGATTTAAAGAAATAGCTGCATGGAAAAAGGAGGGAAAGTTCACTGCTGAATCTAAAATAAATTTGCAAATTGTCAGTATTTCTAACTCTGCAAGATTCATTGCCAGCAGGAGGTCCTTTTTTTTCCTCGTACTTTCATAATGTAATTCAGAATTAATGAGGTACAGTTTGTGATTTCAACTTTTCTGAAATGGCTGGCATAAACATACTSTCCTTGGGGGCAGGGTGTTTAGGTGAACAGTTATGTCACTTCCGTCAAACATACCATATTCCACAAAAGTAAATTACTTATTTTCTTCACTGAATGATAATTAAGGTATGATGATTATTGTACTGTTGCATAATTGCAGCAAATAYGCCCTTGCTTTTAAAATTTATGAAGAAAAACACCGGAAAGCAGGAAGAGTGGAAGAAAGACAGTATGTTACTCAATATGAGTAACRGTACTCCTGTCCATAGCTCCATTTGTTTTGATACCAGGAGTGGTTACTATGTTATTTTTAAATACAGAAATATTAAAGCAACAGTAACAGGAATTGTGGTTTCTCTTTCTTCACAGATGTGCTCCCTGTGCCATTGTCCCGGAGCAACCATTGGCTGTGATGTGAAAACATGTCACAAGACATATCACTACTACTGTGCTTTGCATGATAAAGCTCAGATAAGAGAGAAACCCTCACAAGGCATTTACATGTAACTATTATTTATTTACTGTATTTTTTTATTTCTATTTCACATTCTTTGTAAAAACACCTTTGGAATCTTAAAAACTGTTGCAAAACAATTCTAATGATGATCGTGTCGTTCAATATAGTGATGTGCTAGAAAAGCGCGTTTTCACTGCAAAATTTGTATATCAGTGAGTCTTACAAGTGGGAGAAAAATGTACTGGCATTTAAATTTAAAAGATGAGTAAATAACCTGTGAATCGTGACTGACTTGACAGTTTTCAACTACTTTGTTTATAGGATTTTATGTCGAAAACACAAGAAAACTACGCATAACTCTGAAGGTAAAATTATTCAATATAAACTTTTCCCATTATAGAAAGATACTTTGGTTAAATTTAGTGTTTTTTTTCCTAGAAAATATAAATGTTTTCAGTAAAAATTAGAGGTACTTTTCAGAAATAATGAGTTTGAAAGCCCATCTCATTTCTGTATTTTCTCTAAAAAAAAATTATTGATAGAGGTGGAAAAAAMCTCAGAACCTAAATTTTAGGATATTCTAAAGATTTGGTGTTCTGTCAAAACAGACTGTGTAGAAGTAATGCGTTCCCTTTTGGGAAGAAGCAGGCTTATATTTGCAGTTAAATATTCACGTCTAAGATGCATTAATTTTATCAGGTAGAAGCTTTTTTTTTGCCATTTCTAACATTACTACACATTCACTACTTTTTTTGAACTGTTACATACAGTTTTAGCTCTCCAATTAAGAAGGATCCAATATTAAATAAAAAGGTTTATGATCATATCACTAATTTTTGATAAGCAAAAAGAGCTGTATGCATACATTAATGGAAGCTGTTTCTCTCTGCAGAGGAGAGTAGTGAAATATGCGAGAAGTGATATGCACAAAAGTAGATAAATTGTGTGGTCTGTTAAAATTCCAAACTAGTTGCACAATTGTGTGTGTATGTGTGTTTTTTTTATCCTTTTTCCTACTATATCTGAGTTTGGATAAATGAACAGTTGTTTAACTTTGCCAACTTCCAACTGAAATTTCATCATAAATTGAAGTGGTGAGGAGTACATTACTCTTTCTTTTAGTGAAGATTAAATTTCCAAAGTTATTTCTCTATTTTTCTATCAAATATATRCTTGAGGCAATATATTACTTATTTATGCTATTGATAGATATATAGAKGTTAAGATTTGGATTTTACTTCAGTATTCAAAAAGATGCAAAGGAAGTAGAAAATTGTGTGTATGGTGTTTTTTAATCTATTACAATCTTTTAATCTATTATAATCTATTAGTTACACTTAAATACTATGGTATGCTTTGTGTAAAACATTCTCTGTTCTGACTTTGCTGGCACTAGGTTTAAACAAGCAAAGCAGTACAGATGTTAAAATAGGGCCATATTATCTTGTAGTTTAGGGCTTTGTTCGTTTTTGGTTTTGTTTTGTTTGTAAACAGAAACAGAATATGGAAGGACACTTGAGTCCAGAGAAAGAGATGTAAACTTTAACTGTCGCTTAGAAATAATGTGGTATTCACAAGTGGCTTGCAGTGTTTTAATGTCTGCTGAAAATATGCCGCTAATTCTGTGTGGAGCTCAATGCCAATATAGACTTCTGTTTCTGCAGAGGCTTCTTTGCAGGATCTGAGCTTGGGCTTTTTCTTTATGAGTTTTCAGCAACCATTACTACCAATTCTACAACATCATCCTCTAATAACAGAGGCTTTTAAATTTTATGTGACATCTGTCTGAAAGGACATGGAAAAAATAGCTACAAAAGTATAGTGACCTTTTTTTTCCTAAAATTCACTGATGACAGTTTTTTAAACACTGAACCAGAGTCATTCAAAGAGACTCTCAGACTGAAGAAAAGAAATAACATCAACCCCCAAAAAAGAAAGAAAAAGCAACAAAAGTCAAAGAACTCAATAGTATCTTGTTTAATTTTGCACTCAGATTTAATTAAAATACCTTGTTCTGTGACACTTTTACATTTTTATAAATCTGTGCAGTTATACTTCAAATTTCAGTTTTCTGAGTTTGTTTAATATTTGCTTGAGATTTTAACCCAATTCTTTCACAAATAATATGTTCTCTTTTTTTAGTCCATACAGTTTAGGGAACTTACTATAGCTATCATTACTTAGTCGTGGATTTGATAATGACAGAGGCTGACACTCTTATGTTAGACCTCCATTCTATTAAAAAGGAAAAAAAAACATTGTATCTCTCTTCTGGAAATGACTTAATAACATTGTATAGCAATGATATTTGGCTACATTGAAAGCTAATTACCTTTGGAAGATAAAGTTATGTCTATAAAGGAAAAGATACAGGATGGTTTTCATAGTTTAAGAAGGGACTTTGGAGGATTTGTTCCGTGATGTTTAAATGCTAAAGTTTGTTTAGTGAAGTGGTAACTGGAAGATGTGAGATAATAAGATAGGTCAGAAAAGTTTTGTGTATGCGTTTTACTGGCTTGCTTCTTGTGGAAGATGCGAATATCAAAGAGGAATGTAAACATGTACGGTGTACAGGTGGTGTATCAAACCAGGAAAGACTTGTAGAAAAGAGTGAACAGACTAGCCAAGGGTACTAGACACTAACATAGCAGCTTTTGTTCTCTTTTGTTTTTGGATGTTCATGAATCTTTGCTCTCAGAAGTGATTTTGTGCCGAAATACTTAAAGCTAATCCGTGATATCTCACTCTGTGTAGATCACAGAGGCACTAGAATTGTCAGTCTTTTTTTGAAGAAAACTTACTGCTTCTGCTCTGGAATGCTGTTTTTTTTTCTCAGTCTGTTTGGAACATCTGTATTTTTATCTTTTGTTCTCTGTATCTGAATTTAATTGTTGCAGTGCAAATCTTTTTTTATTACATCACTTCTGTTAGTGGATGGTAGAAGAATTTTTAAGTGTTTGTGGTTTGGTGCAGTCAAGAACAGTTTGTTTTCTGTTAACAATACAGCCACATTATTGGAAATTTTTCCTTCCCTTCCTTAGAAAACAGGTGCTTTTTTGCATCCTTGTTCAAATCTGAGATCTGGCTAGTGTACCTTTTGTTAGAAGTTCTAGTTAACAAAAAAAAAAAAACAGTTTATAAGTGAGTATAATTTCATGAAACTGTGCAGAGAATCCAGAAGAAGGACCTATGTTGAAATTAGTTACCTATTTTAAACCTAATAAAAAGGACCTCTTAAATGTTGTTGCTCTCATGAAGTTCAAGTGGAGAAAATACATCAGGCTAAGTATCTCCCTACTCATCAAGACAAAATTAATGAGTGATAAGGGTTCATGTCCTTTTAGTTGACGGGAATTGCTGAAGTGTCTTCTGTTTTCTTTGAATAAAAAAACCATTACATTTGGTGGCTTGGTAGTCAGCTTTTGCACTCATTCTCTATTTCAGCCAGTAGTCATTTTTTTCTAATTTATCTGTATGGCCTAGCTTTCAGGTGACATAGACTATCAAAGCGAATTGAATTTCTCCTGTTTGTTCCATTTTGTGTGTGTGTGTGTGTATAAAATTCAGACTAATTCTAATATGCTGTGTTCTCACTGACTAGAAAAAGAACAGTAAAAGTGAGGTACTCTAATGCTTTGTACTAGACTTTGGCTATTAACAAATTTGAAGATACCTGTTCAGAGGAGCAGACTGAGTTGTTGAAAGTTTGATGTCTAGATTTTTTGTCTTGCTGCTTACAAAGCTTACTCAAAMTAATCTGACCTGAACTTCAAGTAATAGTTTAATTCATAGTCTATGTAAGCCCTCTAAATTTTCATACCTAACAGGTTTTAGGAATTGGTACTAGTACATTGAGACTACCATAGCTTTCTGTTAGTTTAATTACTATTCATTTTGGCACAATCGCGTGTATTCTTTTTGAAGAGTAGAATATTGTTGAACTCAGATTTTGGAACTATTTATTGGAATTTATTCCAATGTATTGGAAATAATTGTTGAGAAAATTTAAATTTTGGTATCCTTCAGTTCCTTGCAGGTGAGGCTGCCCTGCCCTTTCTATGATTACAGTTAATTGAGCTGATCAGAAATAGTTTAATATAAGCTAAGAAAAGAATATGGCATCTTACTGTTCTGTTACATCTGTTACATACTAATATAATGAAGAATAATGAAGACAGCCATATGACTGTATCTGTTGTTAATGTTCAAAACAGATGCTTGGGAACTGTGGGGTCAGGAAAAAAAAGGGTCCATAATTGTGGTTGTAGTTGTACTCAAAGCCCTAGGGAACTATTTTTCTGTAATGGAAATAAGAATGTTCCCCCTCTCAGCATTCTTTTTATCTCATTCTTCAGAGCAAATGTGAAATTTGTTCCTCTCATATTGCTCAGTAGTTTGAGTCAGGATAATATTTCTCCAGAAGACCTATTTAGAGATGCTGCAATCTCTGTCAWACCACTTACTTTTTCAAAGCTCTGTTTAAGCCAGAGATTGGCAGGAAAAACATCGAAAACACATCGGCATTGTGATTAGGCAACATCCTGATTCATCTTAGGATGCTTTAATCGGTGTTTCTTCATAGTTGTATTTTCTTTAACACTTTTGTAATCGTAGGTATGCGTAGCATTGTGTACACTAATGCAGTAAGGTGTAAAAGTTTCCGTAACATCACCATTCTGTCATTTGACTTCTGCTGGTGGATGGCTGCAAATTCTTTCTAGGCTCCAATAACTCAGATCCTTCTTGTTTTCCGTCTTCTGGAGAATGCTGCTATGARTATGGTATCCAATACAATGTTAGCACAAAAACAGTTGCTCCAGTCAGTAAGTTAGTAACCTTGTATACAGTCCATTATAGACTAAATAGGTATTTTGAGAAAGCATCACARTGGTGTTTTCTTAAGGAAAAACACAGCTAAAGGAAAAGAAAGAAATCTAAAAGTAGTGTGGTCAGTGTTTTATACTATCTGAGGAGCTACCCTGTGGTGTTTAAATTATAATTCTGCTTCCTATCTAGGCAAGACATTATCCAAATAGTAACTTGGTCAGCTAACTGAAAAGATTTATCAGACCACTAGTCATAAGTTCTCTGATTATGTAGATAAACTAAATGTTTTGATTCTCTTTGATCTTTGCAAACAATTATTTGCTTTAAAAAGCATTTAGATTGTATGATTATGCAGGATCATTTTATTCGTTTTCTATGTTGTGCACTTAACTAAAGAAATAATTCCAAGTACTTTATACTATAGGTACTATCCAGTCAAAAATAGCTTTTGTACAGGTGTCATTAGTTTGCTGAGATGTCTAGTACTTTTGAAAGCGAATTAATAACTGGACCTAGGRGGCGATTTATTTTTTCTCTCCACTCTTACTTTTTCTATTTTAGATATATTTCATGCAACTTAGTCTTTTTTCATTTTCAAAAAGAAAAGGAAAGTCTAAAAATTACATTCAGAATTTTGATCTTTAATTTCACGTAGCTTTCTGATATAAGCTACTGTTTCATGATCTGTTTACCTGATTCTATATTTGTTTGCAACTGTTTTTATGCAAATCTGATTCTTATTATTGCTTATAAATGGATTCACATTTTCATTATTGACTACCAGAGCAGTAAGGCTTTTAGATTTTATGCCATTTCTTTTCAATTTAAAATAATTTTGTTGACACATGTAGTTTATTATTTTTCAGTCATATTTTAAGGACATCTTACTTTAACATGTTGAAGTGCTTTCTTTTTTCTTTCTTYCTCTGTTAAATTCTATTTCTAGTTTAAATTCTAGTAAGGTTGATTTTGTTGTTTTCTTTTATCTCAAATGCACTGTAAAAACTTTAAAAAATGTGTGTCTGAATGTATCTAAATATATATAGATAGATAGATTTAGATTTAGATTTATGTAATAATATGTCTAAGCTGCTTCCACATTCTACATTTTGGCTTCTTTTTGTGTATAGTCTTACTTGCAAATGTATTTTGACAATCAGTTTTGGTTATTATCTTCCTCATACAGACTTAAGCTTCTTTGTTTCTGATTCACTTAGTCCATTGTTTAAGGTAATGCAGGAGGTAGATACAGCAAGCAATATAAGCTTTTATTTTACACATCTTCTTTTTATTTGTTGTTTCACCACCTTTAAATCACTTCTTTGTATTATTTTGCTTTAACTTAGCTTTTGGGAAAAGGTGATTCCATATATATTTGAAGCTGATACAATAAAAAATAGGTTGTTGATGTCTAAACCTTTTCTGTGCCAAGAGTTATTTTTAAACAGCAAAAGATCTTGAGATCCTTTTCCTTGTAGTCATGATCGAAGGAGAATTTTTAGATTTCTGTCTGAACCTGGTGTTTCCCTGTTACCAGTTTATATAATATAAAATTTTGCTCATCATCTTTTTGTGGTACTTTGTACTGCTTATAGGTTTCTAAAATGCAGATGTGAGGCTTGTTGTTGTTCGTCTTTCTGCTCATCTGAATTTATTGCATCATGTTCCTAGGTGCTTTCAGAAATGTAGAATGTCTCCTCTTGATTTGCTACTCACACTTTACAAAAGTGTATTGCATATTAAGCTTGATTTTTTAGAGACAGCATTTAGGCACTTTTGAAGAAAGCTCATAAGATACCTCCTTTGAAGAGTTTAGATAAAGGTATATTGAGAATATTGTGGTGATTAAAAAAAAATGTAGTAAATGGGATATGGGATGGGACAGGTGAAGAATATTTAGGTAATGTTAGGAGATTCAGAGTATGGGTGGTATCCATGATAAATCTTCATCTGGTCAGGGAGGAGTTGAACAACTTTTTGTGTTTTCCTTAGTTCAAGCTGACATGAGAAGTTGGAAACACTCAACCATCAGATGCCAGGGAAACAGGGTAAGCTTGGCAGTGGGTTTGAGGGGAGGGATAGGGCACAAACCATAATGTATATTAAATAGTAAAGACCACTCAAGGCAGGTGTGTTTAAAACCTGGTTACAATCTCTTTCTTCTGGTTCACAATTCTGTTAAAAAAGAGGTATTGATCTTGCAGATAGGTGTGGTAGTGCAGATCCTCACATCTCAGTGGTGTTAATCTGTAGGTCCATGTCACTAGAAGTATGAAGATCTAAATCTGCAAGGAGTTCTATTTCCTTTAATGAAAGGGTGATGTAGCATCTGGATTTCAATGAACTCTGAACTTTAATGGACGTACTAGTTTTGAGGACAGAAAAGGGGTCCTTTGAGGAAAGCTGTGTAATCTTGATGCTTTTTTTATCTTGCACTGAAACAATCTTTAAAAAATGTGGTCTATTTCCTTTTTATATCTTAAATATTCTAACAATGATAGAATTGCAATAGTACTTAAGAACTTATTCTATAAGGAGGCTGTGACATTTCTTAGGAAAAATTGGCTTTCCTCRCATGTTGATTTTTTGCAATTATGATTTATTTTCAACCTTGGAAGTGTGGTTGCAGAAGGTTCAGAATTTGCCTTAGTGTTATTTAGAAAATAAGGATGGACTAAGGTGGAAAGCATTATGGTTGACGGAATTAGTGAGGAACTTTAGGGGGGGGATAAAAAAAAAAAAGGAACATAGGTGAATGGACCACAGTATGCTTCATTAAATATAGTAGGCAAATGCATGAAATGATTTGTGAAGGAATATTTTTTACTTCTCGCATAATGATGTTATTTAAACATTATATACCTTAATTTTATAATCGCTTTTTTTAAACTACATGAGCTGTCTATTATTCCTGTAAATGTAAAAGTAGAGACAAAGACTGGAAGATTTTTTTTAATACATTAGTGAAAAGTTCACTTACATGATGAGAGACAGGATGAAATAGAATTACTTTATTTGAAAGACCTTCTCAGGTTATGGTAAATTTTTTTTATGTGATCTGAGAGGTATGATAATTAAGTTAAATAATCTTGTTTGGGAAATTTAGCAAGTTTTRTTAAATAATTAGTTTAGATAGTAAACTATGAGAAGAAGTTGTAAAATGTGTTGTTTCACTGGATAATCCATGTCGTCATATATTTTATTTTTTCAGAGTAAGGTAAATGATGATGCTTTTGTCATCTGATTAGGAAACAACAGTGTATATATATTGAAGCGTAGTAGTGTTATGGCAGATAGACTTCTGTACTTTAGTAGAATGTTGAGAAAATGTGTCTATGGCTGATGAGCTTGGCATTTTAACCCAAAATAATTTGCAGATTTGTATGAATTCCTTAGCTTCTCAAATTTTTGCCTCTTTCTAACCATACGACTGGTGATGCTTTGGGGGAATTGTATTTCAGTATAACCTGTCACGATGCATTTGGATTAGTTTTTTCTTCTTCAATAATAAATATGCAAGAAGCTGTAGTTCTTTCAGGGATTACCAACAGATATGATAGACTAAGCTTAATAGGACACACTTGTATGCCAGAGCCTCCAGCCTGTGGTTCAGTTATCTTCTACTAAATGTTGATAGCAGTGGAATATAGTCAACGCTGTGATTTCACTTTTCTGCAGTTGATTCATTGTTGATCCTGAGGTTAGAATAAATGTGATTTGATTTTTATGTGATACTATAGATAATGAAAAGACAGTGTATCTCAGTGAAGCAGCTTTATTCTCGAAACAAGATGCCTTGCCTGGATGCTGAGACCAAGATATCATGGTGATAAGTGCCCTACCAAGGCTGTAATAATAGAATTGTTAAATGTTTTATTGATTTATGAAGTAGATGGTCCAGACCTTCGGATTAGTATATTCATTCATTTTGGSGCTCATGTTGATGTTTATGGTTTGGATTTTGAGAAGTAATTTCTTTGGCAGTGTGCGTGCATGTTTCCTTGAACGGGTCCCCTGAATTTATGGCTTTTCTTTCTTTCTTTTTTCTTAATATATCAAAAGAAGAAAAAGACTATTCGTGTGAGCAGGTGATGATAAGGAAAGTTGTTAGCAAATGAATACAGCAGAGCTGGTTGTTCAGTATTGAATATAAATTCATTCGATCATAGTGGAAACAACCTTGAGAAGTTTGCAGAGTTGGTCTGTATTAACTGCGTAGTTTTGAGTAATCGAAAGGACAGACTAGAATACTGGACTCTAGCATTATGTAGCAATTCAGCAATTGGACTGGCATTTTCAAAGGTGCTTGTCAGACCTATTTGATATATCTGTGTTAAAACTATACATGTCTATAGTCATAATGGGCTATAAATATTTTAAGCCTTTTATCTGTAATGGTGTCAATGTCAAAAAAGCATGATTTTTCATGATCTGACAGATATCTTTAGCAGTAGATGTGAAAATACACTGTCACTAAAGTGAAATCGTTTCAAAAAGGCAAAAGGTATTTCAGTTTTAAAACTTGATGTTAATGTTATAGCCAAAATGAGTGATTTTTTTTATAAGTCAAAAGACTTTGGTAAATAAAATGAGGAGAGAGGACACGTTAAGAAACACCAGCATAACGTCAAGTGCAATTTACAGTGAGGGACTGCCCCTTAATAATAAATAAATAGAAGCTCATTTCATTTGTAGAAGACATTTTTTGTTGTTGTTGCTGTTTCAGTGTAGTTTAAATGAGACTTATTTCCAGTGGAGATGAATACATGTATCTGAGGACACATTTTGGCACTGTAAGAAGTTGTAAGAAATGTTAAACCTATTGTGTTTGATTATATTGTTAAGATGCAGAATTGTGTGATATGTAAATAAAAGAAAATAATGTTTTCAGGATCTGCAGTTGCATATTTGTGATTTCCATTTTTTGATGGAAAAAATCACTTTTTATTTCTGAGCAAAATACAGAATTTTTTTTTCTTGTCTGTTTTTTGCTTTTTTTGTGTAATTTTTTGAGAATGTTATTTGATGATGTTTTCTAACTTCTAAAGCAGATTTAGAAGAAAGTATCAATGAACATGAGTTGGAGCCTTCACCTCCCAAAGGAAAAAGGAGGGGTCGTAAGGGAAAGCCAAGAAAAACAAATTTGAAAGGGCAAACAGAAGACACTAGATCCACGTCTTCACATGGCACAGATGAAATAGAAAGCAGTTCCTATGTAAGCAGTAAATATGCTAAACTTCTTAGAAGAAAGAATTGCATATATCTTCTCTGCAATTTTATTAAAATTTACATTTGTCTGAGCCTCCAGCTGGTGGCCACAGGCTTTTAAAATTACAGCCTTATTTGTAACCCAGCAGTATATTTTAGTAAAATGTTTTTCTTTCAGAGAGACAGGTCTCCCCACAGAAGCAGCCCCAGTGATACAAAACCTAAATGTGGATTCTGTCATGCAGGTGAAGAAGAAAATGAAGCTAGAGGAAAGCTTCATATATTTAATGCCAAAAAGGCTGCAGCACACTATAAGTGCATGGTGAGTAACAGTATTTTGTTAATCAATCTATTAAGTGAATTTTCTCTGAATTGCTTTTTTTTAGATTYTATTATAGTACTCTCACATGTAATTATGCGTTAATATAGTCTGTGTGCGGACGAGCTCTTTTAGTGCTGAAGTGTTGTGAAGTGAGCAATTCATTTATTTTCACTGCAGGCAACATGGATAAAAGTTGACGATGTGCTAAGAGATGGAATTAGTTCAGAGACTGTTTAGCTTATTAAAAATGCACCTTAGCATCTAAATGCATAGACAATATTTAAAAAGGAAAGCACAAACTGAAAGAATCCACTCCAAAAATGAAATACTAATATCTTTACTCCACAGGCATTCAGACAAAATCCAGGAGGAATCAATGAATTTCATCAGTTTTCTGACCACTGGATTCAGGCCATGGCAGTCAAGTGTAGAGTAGGAAATGGAAGTTCTGAAAACACTTTGACTTTAGATGGTCACATTTAGAGAATTATTAGCTTGAAAAAATCTGCGGATTTCAATGAACTTGAGTAGATAG
The DNA here is from genome assembly GCF_003343005.1 of Rhea americana. Lineage (NCBI taxonomy): Eukaryota > Metazoa > Chordata > Aves > Rheiformes > Rheidae > Rhea > Rhea americana. The sequence goes on along the minus strand of NW_028187177.1, from coordinate 1,454,758 downwards.
CACTCTTTCACATAATTAATTCTGTGGATGAAGCAGGGCTTTAAAGAACAAACTTAGTGGTTTCTGTTGTACCTCAAAATGAGTAAGTAGTCCTGGCAATCTGTGGAATATTAATACAAATGTCTTTCGATAGCGAGCCTCATTAAACAGAGCTGGTGCATACCAGCAACCTGGGAGCCTTAGAGTGTTCGTAGCCATTTTGTGTACCTGAGCTTCAGTTTTAGGACGGATATACAAGGATGCTGATGGTAGTGATAATCCTTAGTGCTCCATGATCATCTCTATGCGYTCTTTAGGGATGTTGATTTGGGCTGTGACATGAAGCTTGAATTATGCTAAAGGACATCCTGTCTGAGATAACTGAGTACTGCACATCCCCTTCTGTTACTTCTGCACATAAAGCTTCTTGTAATCGCATGTTTGTGACCTTCTGAAACTATTTTGGACTTGCTTGTTTTACAGTTGTTCTCTTCTGGCACTGTCCAGCTAACAACGACGTCAAGGGCAGAGTTTGGTGATTTTGATATTAAAACTGTACTTCAAGAAATCAAGAGAGGAAAAAGAATGGTATGTATCGGCAGTGTGTGATTTGTTACTGGTTCTGCTAAGATAGCTATAGTTCTGCCTCCTTTCCTTTGTGAATCAAGCCTTTTCATTTGTTTCCTAACACAAAATTTAAATGTATTGTTAATTTTGGAACAGGTAGCTAGATAGGAATCATCTTAAACTTCAGGAGCAATAAAATATTTCTTTGAAATGTGACGATATGTGCAATGATATAGCTATYTTTAAYGTGATAGGCATGTAAATTCTAGTTYTTGTTCTTTAATAGATTAGTATTATATGGTGTCTGTTTTACAATACCTTTGGTTAACTTTTTATTGCAGAGATGATCTGTCAGATAAATTATTGTTCTAAAAGGGTAATCATAAACCTGATGAACATTAAACTGACTGTTAACAGACAAAAGATTGAAAGGCTGAACAGTGCGATTCTTCTCTTTCCTCTAACAGAAATGCACACTTTGCAGCCAGCCTGGTGCTACTATTGGGTGTGAAATTAAAGCCTGCATCAAAACATACCATTACCACTGTGGAGTAGAAGACAAAGCTAAATACATTGAGAACATGTCACGAGGAATTTATAAGTAAGGACCTATGTAATTCTTGAGTCTACTCTGACGTTTTTCTGCCCAACTTTGACTAGTCAAGTGTATTATATAAAAAAAATTAATACTATTCCGGTTAGAATGATGTTTTAAAATACCTGTTGACTCTGCAGAATATTTGTTAACTACAAATTTCTGTAGTAGTCACAAAGTAATGTGAGAATTAAGATAAAAAATGAATCGAAGGATATTTCCCCCCTTGATTAAACCATAATTTACACTGCTGAGACCGCACGTAATCAACATTGATTCCTCCATACGGATTAATTTTGTAGCTCATTTTTGTTCTTTTGGACATCAGAACTCTCCATTACTGCTGTCCTCTGTTAGTGACCTGGCTGCAGCTGAAGTTACTAGTGGTGGTGTGCCCACAAGAGGGCATTCTCTGAGCAATGTAGTAGCAGTTCTTGAAAACTGGAATTACCACTTTGATGTTCTGTTGTCTTTATTTTAACCTTATTTTCTTTCTCATTTTAACTGATGTTTGACTAAAACCCGCGAATAAGTTGAGAGTTACCTGTAGAACATCATAAAACTAATTGAGAAGAGAGTTTGTTTTGAAGATATTTTCAGTAAAAAGACTCACTTTTTCTTCTATTGTCTTAGACTCTATTGTAAAAACCATAGTGGAAATGATGAAAGAGATGAAGAGGATGAAGAAAGAGAAAGCAAAAGCCGTGGAAAATCAGGCTCTGACCATAATGACATTCCTCAGCAGCAGCTCAATGGAAACTAGGTATGGAAGTTTCTCCTGACAGATCTGTTACTGAGACTGAAACGCAATACACATTTAATGTAGTTTATTACAGTAAAGTATTTAAATCTAGTGTATGCAGATAAGTACTTTTTATTGGCATACTGTAGAAAAATGGGGAGGATTTATTGTTTTTTAAATCCAGCTGACTTTGTAATAGTGTAAGAAGGGAGGCCCTCATTTCTTGTTGCTAAATATAGATGTAATGTCAGAGCTGCTAAATGCTTTTCTGTATGATTTTAAATTTACTGTTGTTTTCATCATTTTTTAAACAGGTTCAAGGGACAGAGTTATAGAACTGGGAATGGCTAAGACATCATAACTACTAATTCTTTTAAATTGTTTTCTAAAATCAGAAAAGGGTTAGTAACTTTTTACTACCCAACTCTGTTAGAAATTTCATTGAACTGCCTGAAACGTTCATGTGTGTGAGCCTTCAGTAAGTGGCAGAGTTTTACATGTCAATATTATGTAGTTTGTAGTCTGCAGTGTCTGGAAAAAAAGAAACACTATATAAATGATATGTAATATGTACAGTGTCAAAAGTTAAGGCAGACATTGAAATGAAGTAAGATCTATATTTCTGGACTGAATAAAAACCTTAAGATTTGGAATGTGTAAGTTGTTTAGTGGATTCATGCAATGAGGGAAGGTCTTAGCTAGTTTAATTAACAACGTGGACAAGKTCATGGTGGCAACAAGCTGGTACTTTGTGAATTTTACATTTTCTTCATATACAAATTATGGAGGCTATACATGGGAAAACCGCTCTCTGTTTTTGCTTGCAAAGCACACAGTAGAAAAAGACTTGGTGTGCACCGAAGCACGCTTGAACATTTCAGGTTGTTCCTGTTGTGATTGCTCATTCCGCCCAGCATTGTTTGCGGGAGATTTACTTGAGCAGCTGTTGGTTCTGAGCTGTGAGCTGTAGAACTTATGCCAAAGGGCTGTAGTTCATTCTTTCCCCGATAACTCACCTTTCTGTGTCCATGATTTACCAAGAACACTTCACTAAGTGTGATAAAAAGCTTAAAAGAGAAATGTTTGGACCCTGCAACCCAATCTCTTACTTCAGAGTTACAGTGCTAACTCACTATGGAATTTAGCCACCATATCTGACGTCCATACCTCAAGTGTTCTGTGTTGTGTGGAACACTTCATGTTTGTCCAGAATGCATAGAGGTCCCATATTCTGTAAGAAGAACGAGGAAACAGCCTTTGTTCTTAGATTGGTATTTATTTTTTAATCTTATGACCACTATATGAAAAACTTTGCTTATCATTTTTATTACTTGAGTGATTTTTTTTCTATCAAGTCAGCAATCATGTCATGGAATTCTACTTGCTAGAGTTTGATTATTCCCTAGCGGAACATCAATCTAGTTTATACCAAACCTAACAGATCAGTCCTCTGACTGCTTTCAAAACACCTTGGCGTTTAGCTAATGGCTATTAGCGCCTCAGTTGGTCTGTTAAAGCATGTTCTCAGACTTTTCTTAAATAAAACCAAAAAAAAAAAAAAAAGAGCCTAGCCCACAAGCTTGTCTGTTGCTATCACATCACATTGTTTGTTTAGGGGTTTTGACTTGTTTAACTCTGAACTCCCAACAAAACTTCTGGATTTGAAGAAAGGAAATGAGCAAAATAGTGATTTAACTATARTCTGCTACAGTTCTTCTGTGATGGGTATTGCAAAAACAGTTCATTTGTAATTTGAGTTTCTGTAGCGTTTTTTACTTGTATTTTTTTTAAATTTAACGTGTGTCATTGTCTTCTTATGCATTCCCTTAATGTCTTGAGGGACTCAATTACTGTATATTAGAGTTTCTAACATTTTACTTGTTAGAATTCAATCTGTTTGCTTTCCTGGGGAATAATGCAGTTTTGGAAAGAAATATTGCTGTGTACAGATACATTCAGTTACTTCTCTAAACATGATGCCATTGATCATTTTTATTTTGTATTTGTAACTTTCAAAATTAAAAGTGTGACTTGAATTGCAAAGACAGATCGATTATTGAAATTGTCTATCAAGGTGTTTATTTCTTCTAGAATATGAACATTTTTCAGCCACTCAGAACAGTTTTAGAATGCAAAATAACATCTTTCAATGTTGAAATTGCTTATAGGTTTTGTGCCTCAGACATGGCTCTCCCATGGAATAAAGGCACTTTGCAGCTACTGTATTTTTAACTAAGATTGGATGACAAATACATGGGGTAGAACTGCCAGCATACTAATTGTATTTGAGACTGAGTGCTAAATCATATTGTCAGTTGCTTAATCTGTTATTCAGTCTGATTCATCTGATGTAAAATAATGTATGCCATTCCATGCCACTGAGAACCAGAACAGTACTTTACCTTTGGGTAGCGGAAGACTAAGTGGCTGGTTTACCTGTTACCTCTTTGTGCTGATACAGCCTGACTAAACTGTCATTAATTACTGGGAACTGAAAGTCAAAAGCAAAAGTCTTTGTTTTGAGCCTCAAATTTGTCATAACTGACTTCAACCTGTCATGTATGCTGGGTAAAAGTGCCTTAAAATGTAAAAAATGTATTTATATGTTCCCAAGTAGCATCACCTGCTGGGGAGTAATTCTGTTGTGGTGTTAATATTTAGAAGAAATGTACCTCAGCAGTGTATTTACTGTACATCTCTTATGTCCTTAATTGTAGTTTTAAAAAGCATGACAATGTATGATAGGTATACAATATCTACATCTTTTTTTTAAAGACAAAATACTGCCATTGCTGTCTTTTTATGCATATTTTAGCTTTGAATTTCAGATTGTCTGGGTGTTTTGGGGGGTTTATTTGTTTTATTTTTCTTTTTTTAAAGCAATGTAATTTTTGCAAGAATATATTGAAGGTTATTCTGGAGCATCCACTGCCTTCCCAGAAATGTTAGAAGTAATGAAAGTGCTCTATAGGTGATATAGGAATGTTTAAATTAGCTAGTTAAATTAATAAAGTCTATTTGTTCCTGGGATTTTTTTTTAATAGACACCTTCTGCTTTCATCTCACAATCAGAAAACTTTCTTGATTTTAAGAGAACTTGTCATATGAAACTGACTTTTTTTT
>NW_028187177.1:1437318-1449707 GCF_003343005.1 Rhea americana | reverse complement strand
GGGCTTTTTTTTCCCCCCTCTCCTCTCTCACAAGAGTAGTATGTCCTGTTTAAAGATTCCTGGAACCCTCTGATAATGGAGGTCTCTCCCCAACTCACTGTTCACTATATTACCAAGAAACGACTGTACCAAGGAAGGACAGGCATCAGAATGGTATTGTTCAAATTACATGAGGGTCCAGCTGGTGTCGTGCCAGATTTCAAAGTGTGATCAAACACGTAAGCAGTAAGCTGTGCTATCACTCTGTTTTGCTGAAGAGTAAAAGGTGCAGTTCAGTACCACCATCTGTGCTGCTAGCTAGATGGATGAAATAAATCAGGTGTCCAAAAGGTCTTCTCATTCAGCAGGTGTTGATCCACAGGAGCTTCTGTAATAAGGTTTTGGTAGGAGTTACACCAGCTTAACTCCTGGAGGGCAGCAATAAGTCCATCACTTACACTCCACAAAGTCTGATCTTCAAATACAAAGAGCCATGCTGATACAGGAAAGTATGATTATACTGAATCTGGCCCTGAATTTCTGCTATTAGTAGACAAGAAATSTAATATAGAGAAATAGAGCTTGCTGCTTATTGCTGCCTGTATGAAGAATAACTTCATGTTAAACCAGATGGAGTGACATCTCTTTGAAATATCAAACTTATCTGGCAGGTGATAATCAGTGCATTCCAAAAAATATTACGCTGAATCAGATTGACAATAAARTTAATCCTCATTAGATAAAACTAATCTTGAAAAAGAGTTGAAAGTACATCATAGCAAACAGTAGTTCTTCTTCCATGTCACCAGAAACAGAACTGTATTAGTGATGGAGGTTWAAAAAATGAACACAGCTCTTAATTTATATATACTTGTTGAAGCAGTTTATATATATGCATATGTATGCACATTCATTAGTCATCAGTGACATCTCAACCCTTAAAGGATCCTGGAGAACTGTAGCTTGTCAAAAAGCACTCAGGCTAACATCTGCAGCTTTTGCTCTAGCATACATTTACATTAGATGTAAAGACAAGGAATGTATAAAACAGGGTAAATGCATTCCTATCTACAATGTTWTGTATATTTTGTTCCTGTTATATTGGCTTTACTTCCAAAGTTGTAGTTTGCAGTATTAGTTTCTTTTTATTGGTATCCTTGCATATATATATATTCAATAAATGAGTTATGAATTTCATATTTGCATATCTGTTCTTTTTCTGAAAGTATAACTTTAAAGCTGACATTTTAATGTGTAAATGTAGATTATGCTATTGAGTTAACAGGTCCATGAAAACTTTGCCAGGAGAGAAGTGAAGATGCATATTTACAGTATGCCAGTTACTTGGTGGTAACTGTGTATTTGTGTATGCTCCTCCGCTCTGTTTAAGGGGTAAGCTGCTCTGCATTTACCACTAGTTAATAATACGAGGTGGCCAAACCTGAAAAGTCATATTCTCACCTTTCAAGGATTTGTTAAAGCCCTCTACCGTATGAATTAATTTAGATTAAGATAACCAAGGGGCATGCGGAGTGTAATGTASTTACAGTGCAGAAGAGCAGATAGACCTAGGCTGCACATTAGAACCACATAATGTAGTATAAGAGATTAACAAAACAGAAGGTCACTTGTAAAATGGTGGGATTTGTCTAAGCGTATAACTATCYAGAGTGGCAGAGAGGTATCTCTCAGTGTTTTTTAAGAGTCAAGAAATGTGATGGTCRAAGTCCATAGGAGGAGGAGAGCTATCAATGTTATTGATGAAGATTTCTTTTGAAAATAACTATATGCTGTTAATGTCACAACCTTAAACAAGGAATCAGTTTAATGAGGGTAGTAAGTATTGACAGTGACCTGCAAAGTCATACTCCCAGTCAGCGTAGACTGACTTGTTAGGAAAAATTATCATGCATCATCCTCAAATAAGAGGTGCCAAATAATTAGCTCCTTTTCATGAAGTGTGATTATTGATACTATGATTCTACATCCACCTTTGCAAAAGTTCCCTGATGAGATTAGTTTAGGTCTTTTATTTTCAAAGTCAATGTTGGGAGCAGTTCTACCACATGGTCTTTGGTGCCATGGAAATATTTACTGGATACATGTTTAATTCATTTGGTGTATATTTTTTTTTTTTTTTTTTTTTAATGTAGTCAACTGGGATCTCTGAAGGAAGTACGGGATATTGTTCAGGAGCCTTCTCTGTTTGGGGGATATAATAGCAAGTCACTGAAATCTTGAAAGAATGGAGGAAGCTCTCATAGGAGGAAAGGACTTTCTTTTTTCTTGTATCGTGGGATATTAATGTAGAGTAGCAAGTACTTCCAGGATACTTATGTCCCCACTTACATGAGCTCTACTTATTCTACTGTATGTAAGAGATTCATAGTGTAGTCAAAACAGTTATCTTCATGCCTAGATTAGATACCCCATATGGTAAATTACCTGCAGGCATTAAAGACAAAGGGATGGGGATGTGGTAAACTCTGCAAAGGCCCAGTGCTCAGCTTTCCACTCTTCTGTTCAGAACTCTGCGCCAATAAGTTGAACTGGAAAAATAGTGGGACAGAAAAACTATCTGAGAGACTTTGGAAGAAGGGAGGAAAAAAATCGTGTCAAACCATGTCGATCCTTCTATGAGATAGCAAGCTTTTTGAGCAGTAGATTTGACTAGGTGACTGACTATCCATAAGAAAGTATAGGAATGTGGTCTAGCTGACATCAATTTAAAGGTAAGTGTGAAAACTGGTTTGGAAAACCCCATTTTGAATAATTACAGATTATTCATAGACTGGAAGGATGTATTCAATGGGATTCTCTAGGGATCTGCTGTAGTCTGATGCTGTTTGGTATTTTCATTAACAACTTGAACAGGATATGCTGRTTAAATTGTAAGGAGCACCAGACTTGAGATAACGCGGAGTAGAAAATAGAATAACAATTCAAAATGATCTCAATAAGTTCAGAAAAACTCTAGAATGTGATTCAATAAATCCAACAGAATTTGATAAATGCAGATTTGTGCACTTCAACAGAAGCAATCATCAGCTGAACAAATACAGGACAGGCTGTTAAGGTAGTGGTGGTACAGAGAAGTACTGTTGGGATTATAGCCAATCACCAGGTGATCAGGTAAACAGCATCATGTTATTGCAAAAAAAAAAAAAAAAAAAAAAGTTTTGTGGAAGAGGAATATGGTCTACAAGATACGTGGCATGATCCATTTCCTCATGTGATAGAAGAAAGCCTTTCTTGGAACATGGTATCCAGCTGCAGGCACTGTTCTTCATGGCAATTGTGCAGCACCTGGACTGGAGATAGTCCAGAGAAAATCAACGAGARGGGTGACAGGGTGAAGGAATGGGCTTGTTTCAAGGAGGCAGGAAAGATGTTTTTAAAGCTGTRAGAGGTAGCTGCAGGGACGAATGAAATAGTTTTCCTCACCACCCGTGATAGGACAAGAAAAATAGATTTTAATCACACTAGGAGAAATTTAGCATGGACATCAGAATGGAGTGTTTGGCCTTGGCAGTARGAAGAGTTGAGCTCTAGAGTATGTTGCCTGGGGAGGTTGTGGGAGATWTTAAAGGAAAAGTTAGCTGGCATCTATTTGGGCTGTTGTGGATACAGGCTGGAGGTGCGGGGAGTAGYGCTAACTGAAATGTCTCCAAGCTCTTTTGTATTTTCTGGTACAAAACACTGCACCGGCAGAGCTCCTGAGCTTGACCTCAGGGCTCACAGCCATGTGTTTCCTTTTTCAGCTTTTTACTCAAAATAGCACTTGCGACAGTGATGACATCTGCAGGAGATTGACGTGCTCTTGTGGAGTGGCGYACATCTGCATGGTTATTACAAACTTACTGTTTGTAAGTGCTATCCAGTGCGGCACTCTCTGCTTTTCTCTTTCAAATGTTTTAGGAGTATTTCAGCACTCAGGTTCTTGAGTGACTTTATACCATACCTTGAAAGTATATTTCTATTGTATATAATTACATGGAGTGCAACAGTACTTCATACAATTATATATAGACATGCAATTCATATGCATAATTCCTTACTGTGTGTTAACTGAGTACATGCATGCAGTGGGGTGATGCAGGGTTTGGAGTGACTGATCTCTTAATCTTTATAGAATTATCGTGGCAGCAATCTTAAACCTTTATCTGACTTTTTGCCAGAGATGGTCTCTGACTTRGTTTAAACCAAGTTCTTTATTTACTTCTATTTTGCCTGAAACATCATTCCAACTGAGAAGAGGCCAACCAGAGCCAGTGCTGTCCTGCTTCTTCTACTCTGGGTGGACGTGCAGGATGCTTGCACRTCTGCAATACCCGTTTTCACACTGGTGGTTAAAAAAAAAAAAAAAAGCATATTCCTGTGCAAAGGCTCCATCCAGCCCCGGGAGCTTGCCAGTGGAGGGCATTGCAGAGGCCTGGGGCAGGGGAAGGAAGAAAGTCTTTCCTTAGCCATATGCTAAAAATAGGCTGATACTGCGCAAACAGCTTTGCTGTGAACTTCCTTCTGGCGTGCTGCCATGCAGCTGCCTTATAGCTTTAAGCCCAGATACCTCTCCAAAACAAGTCACWTAAGTTAAACACAGGCAGCAATGCTTTTAATCTTACTACTGCCTGCTGTGTTGTAGCAGTTTTGGCTTCCTCCAGAGTGCAGGTAGCTTACTCAAGATTTAAGTTCAATTTTTTTGACTTAAAGCATAGTAAAGACTGGCTCTGGGAGTCTCTTAAATTTGCAGAGTTCAAAGCGGGGAGAAGGCCTTTAATCTAAAGCAGAAACACCCGTGTGACATGTCCAAAAAGTGCTTTCCTACTGAGCAAAGACTGCAGTTGCTGGGTTGCAAAAAGGAATTTTAAATTCTCCAAATTACTGTTAACTAAACATCCTTAAATCCTGATGTGACAATATGAAATTGGAAAGTCAGCACCTGAAAGCGACTAGCTTAAAGAGGATACACCTTGCCACACGAGGCTTGGTGGGTGGACTGAATGGTGGAAGGGGTTCATTCAGGTTTTGAAGCCTGTAAGTGAGTTGGTTTTGCCCTATTTTCTGGTGATTTTTATCTACTTAATAGTACCAACATTTTGCTGTAAAATAAATAACATCAGATTCTTCATTGTATTTTGATTCAAAGGACCGATGTTTCAGTTTAAATATCAAGCTTCCTTATTCTTTGTTTCAAAAGTTGGTTAATTTAGACATAAAAAGCTTCATGTTTTTCCTTTATCCCCATTTCTCATTTGTAGTAAGAATATTCTCCAAGATAGTAATTAAATCTCCAGGTCATTTTCAGCTACATCACAGGAAACACTGAAAACATAATAACTTTGCATAGATGGGTTTTTGCTCGCAATCTTTAATTGTCTAATATTCAGCTTTTATTTGAAACCTTTGTATCCAATTACCTGATCTATGTGGCAATTAAACAGAAGATCAATGTAATTATTCTTTACATTCTTTTTAAACTTTCATCAATAACAGGACTGTACTGCTAGCCTGGAAGTTTGTAATTTAAGATAACTTGGCAGTGGTTCAGAGCCAGGAGCTCTAGTCTGTCTCACTTCCCCTTGGCAAAGCTGTTCTGATACTGCGGGACAATATTTACACTAGAAGGGGACTGAGTTTTAGAAAACTCCTTCTGATTCTGAGCAAACCAAGCAACTTGAGACTTATATAAACYTTGGTGAATTTAAAAACTGTTGCTGGTATCACTCTGTAAAACTTGTACTAGCCCATCAGATATCACAGATTTACAATTTGAGGTGTGGATGTCAGTTAATGGATAAAACTAAGAACAGATTTGGCAAAAATGTTAAGCAAAATTCTGCTACTGTCAGCTCTGTTGGGTACTTTATGGTATCTTATGTTTTGGCAGTTGCAAGTGCTSCATTCTGCAAATTAATGGAATATACTGTTTGCTGTCTGGAGCCAGATAGAAGCATGCTCTTTGAGGTTTTTCTTTCGAAGAAAGTTCAGATGAGGTCCTGTTTCTCTGTCCCAGAAGAAAGTTCATTTCTCCCTTTGCTGTAGGCCTGACAGTTCCTTTATAGAGCAGTTCTCCCCCTTTCCATCCCTGTCTTACGGATTTGAGAAGACTGATTTCTGTCAGGTCTGGTGGGGTTCTGGGTGGCTGATAGTGCATAGGAATCCTAGCCCCCAGTCTGAACTTGTTTGKCTTGGGATCCTATAAACTCACGTATTTCCACACCTAAGTGCAAACGGAGTTCTGCAAGCGCTCTTCCACAGAAGTATCCGACTCGGTCCTCACCAGGTTTCTCATTCACAGCCTTGTACCATTAACTGAAATCCAGATTCAGGATCTGGTGTTATTCCTAGAACAGCGTCTTAATATTTGAGGAGCTGAACTACTATTTTGCCAGCTCATGCCGTACAACTCAGAGGTCTTGCCAAGGGGAGGGAAGTCCTGAAGTGCCATTCTCTCCTGGCCTGGAGCATGCTTCCCAGCTCAGCTTCCCTTGTAATCTGCCCGGAGAAGATTTCTGAGATGCTTGAACAGCTGCCACGATCCGCATGGGAGGCAGGGGCCTTGGCATGTGAGCTCTGCCACCTGATGCCTAGTCCGTACTGAGACACTGCCAGCTGGATCTGCAAGCTTCAGCAAATACGGCCTCCTATCAGCAACTTATCTGATGGGAGCGCTGCCCTGTGGTCTCTCACGGGTTGTCTTCCTCATTTTGCCTTCCCTGCTGCTGAAGCAGCCTYGCCACCTCCTCTCTGTCTTCCCTCTGGTTCCAGTTCTTACACTTCAACCAGTCTAAACGGCCCCCATGTCTGGCTCACCTGTAGCTGTTTGGATGCCTCTTCTGAGACGTGCGACCTCTACAGCCGTTTAGAAATGCTTCCCGGGTTTTGCAGGCAGGTGCTGCGCTCAGGTGCCTGGTGAAAGCAGATTAACTTGTTCATTCCTCAGAAAGCAACTCCGAGCATGGGAGGGACACGGCATCTCGCCCGCACTCCCCCTCCGCAGCCAGCAAGAGCTCCTGACAGTGCCAGCTGCCTGTGTTTGGAGCCGTCCATCCTTGCCCTCTGACTTCACCTGAAGGTACAGTACAAAAAAGGCTCTAGTGCTGATACTCTGGGCTGAAGTATTACTAAACCAGAGAGCAAGGCCCTTGGATGGGACTAGAGAGGAGTTCCATGCTGCTGTCAGCTTTGCACTGCAGGGCAGCTTCCTTTGCCACTTAATTCCCAGGTGATTTTAAGATGCACAAGCAGAAACCTGGGATGAAGTGCTGCTGCAGGGTTCCCTTGGTTTCTTGCCAGTTCACTTGCATCTAAACATTGGCTGAAAAAATAGGGAATGCAGTTAACCAAACTGGTGGCTAAAATAAGCTTGGCTTTAGAGCACTCCCTGCGCACAGTCTGTCTCCCCGTCATGCCTGCGCAGCTGTAGCAGGTTGCTGCAGGTGCATGATGCACTGTGGACCGTGGTCCTCCGCTGTGCTCTCAAAGGCTACTGCTGCACTGCTGAACTTAGAACAGAGATAAGCCCCCAGAGTAACGTGGTTCCATCAATCACATTAATTTTGGTGGGATTTGCAGTGAAACGTGTTACACAGAGAAACATCTGTGTGCCCCAGGCTTCTGGAAGGGGCTCCATCAATACAAATGTTGCTGAATGACCAAGAAGAAGAGTTTGGCTTCTTACCACTTTGCTTTTGCAAGGGATTGCGGGGGACAGCAGGCTCTCTGTGCTTTGGTGTGAAATAAGCTGGGTGCAGCAAAAGGAGATGGGTGGGAGGAGTGCACGGAGCTGTCTGTATGTGCAGGGTTGTGCGCGCCACGCGGCAGCATCTCTGGTAAGTGCTGGTGGTTCCTCTCACGTGGCAGCAGGGACCCTGCACAGCCCGTAGTGAACCATTAGCACCCTGCCAGCTCCAAAGGCTCAGCGGCAGCAGGCACAGAGCTAATTTCATGTTAAAACAAACTTCTGTTTTTTCACCTTTTGCTGTGTGAAGTCAGTGCTCCAGCAGGGCACATCATTCCRTGACTCACACCGACCTCAAAACCTAGCTATTTAAAATAAAATTATGTCTGCAAGTTACATTGCTCAGGCATCAAMCTTTGTGTCAGGGCAGGCTCAGGCAAAAGCCGTATCCGTTGGGCAAGCCTCTAGATTAGAGGTGTGCCTTTCTCCCTGTCCGTGCTGCTTCTCGCACCCTTTGCTGCCTGGAAAGCTCCCGAAGAGCAGGAGGAAAAAGAGCCGGGAGCGCCGTGGCGGGGAGGACGTGCACACCACGCGTGCTCAGCCACGGCAGCGGGTGGGCTCTGCTGGTTTGGGGCTCCATGATGTGGGGAATCAGGATGGGGTTGTGCCCTTGCCCTGATGGCGCTGAGCCCGTGCCAACCACTCTGCAAACACCACGCCGCTTCAGGGAAGGAATCTGCCCCTGCTTGTTTTCTGCCTTTTAAAGATGATCTCTGTTTAGACTTCTGCAGGCCCCTAGGCTAGCTGGACCTGGGCAGCATGCTAGCACTGAGTAAATCGCAGCCAGCAGGACCTCCCCGCGTCCTTTAGGRGTGCGTGGTGCCTAGCGCCAGCCCCTGCACTGCGCAGCAGCAGACACAGCTGCGTGTCCGCTCCCGCGTGTCCTCAGCACGGAGCTGGGCCCACGAGGGGGTTCTCAACGGAGGAATATGTTTGTAAAGGAAAGCTGGTAAATGCTCTAAATACCAAACTGAAGTCTGGTGTTCTCTGTGGCAATCCAGACTGGGGTTTCTGAGGACGATCCAAGTCTGTGATAAACCAACACCGAGTATGTTGTAGTAATTTTGTAATTATGGTGTCAGTGACAATTCTTGCGCTACTGAATAAGGAACAAAATCTCTAATTCCTCTGAAAGCTTCTCCTAGGTTTGAAAGCATTTTTTCTGAGAAATTTTGCAGAGCCAAAGATGTAGATGAAAAAGGAAGGTATCTACAGCTCCAGAGAAAGAGTGAATAGGGTCAGAATTTTTGCTTATTTTTATTTTGATAAGTAAATTGTAGTTTATTAGCTGAGCAGGGAGAATAATCTTGGCAGACTGAGCCAGGAAGTCTTAGACTTAAAATAAGTAGGTAGATACCTGCCACTTTCCAAAATCCATGAAAACTGTAACCACTGAGAGAGACTTTGATGACTAACTTCTGCAAAAGTCAACAAGACTGAGTACAGGAATAATATTATTTAAAAGTTATTATGCAACAAACAACATATAGTCCCTGTTTCTTAGGAAGGGTGTATCTCTTTTAAATGTTGTTTTGGTACAGCTAGTTTCCTCTCCCATTTGAAGCATTAGGCTAGAAAAATAATTTTGAACCATTTAAATTACAAGTCAAACTGGAGAGATTTTGTCTGTAGCCACGATGAAGACAGAACACATGCACACTAAATTCACATTTTGGTGAGCACTCTATACATCATTTAATGAGCTTTTCCCTTCTCATTTTCTTCTTGATTAAAAGTGTTGGTCCATATCTCAGGATGGGTTTAATATGCCTCAAAATCTCCATTTTTCATCATTCTCTCCTGCACAAACTAATTTCTGGTCAAAAGTCCTGCYGGTCTCAGTCATTAATCCACAAAAAAATCATCGTGTACTTTGCTTCTTTGGAAGACTTGTCTTCTGAGAAACARTTTCTGCTAACTCCCTGTAAGTCACCCAGTAGCAATGGCAAAGCTTGGAGGAAAAAATGGGGGAAGGAAGGGGATGCCGATGGATAGGCCTGAGTGACCTGAGATCTGACCCAGAGTACACTATTTCAAGTGCAAGTGCTTCCAAACAACAAAGACTCAGATACCATCTCCAGGTACCCCATCACTGGGGGAACATGGTTACCAAGCAAGGTTTTTTAAAGTCGGTTATTAAAGTTACATACAGCCGGCACTCACACACACCATGGTTTGCTGATGAGATATTCCTGACAGCAACAGAGGATAAAATAATTATGCAATTAAGACTGCCCAGAGACAAAACATATTCATTAAATTTGCTTGCCTTCAAAAGCTGCACGTCCCAGGGAAATCAGATGTTGGCTCTCTAACCTTACACCTCACCTAGCCAGACAATTCACAGCCTTCAGGTACTCCCGGATAACCTGCCTTCACCCTGTGCTGGAAACCGCAGCGGCTCCCATACCAACAAGAACAAAACTGATCATCTAGTAAATCTGTTGATGAAACCAGCTAACCAACTTCCTGTAATATCAGCAAATATTTCTGCTTTTGTAAATCTGTTCTTCCCTCTGTAATGGGGTGCCAGCAGGACCAGGAATGCTTTGGATCTAGAAACGCGCTGGTTGGCAGGAAGAACAAAGAAATTGCTCATCCAGAAGGGCAAGAGAGGACTAATGCTTTTGTTCACTCAGGAGAAATCACACAGCACTTCTGCCAACAACTTTTGCATGCAATCAGGAAGATGCCTTGGATGTTACTTTCCATGGCAGATGTTAATATTGGCTTCTAATGAGAAACGTCTTCAGTGACTAAAATAAAAGCAAATCCTGAGACACTTGTGTGGTTGATGAATAGTCACTTTACAGATTCTGCCCACTGTCCAATAATGTCAGGCTCTCCATGAACTTGACAGGACAGCTGCTGTTTTTCCGAACCTTTTGGAAATATGCCAGCCATGACATGTCTCTGATATTAGTTAGCTGCAGGGTGTATTTTATTCTGCTGCTCTCGACAATTTGATAAAGGCTCGATCCTTCCTCTCCAGAGCTACCTACCCAAACTGTAGCTGAACACCTAGCTGCATTTGCTAGGGCTCAAGCCTATTTGCTAGTTAAGATTTGCTTAAATTGGTTGTTTCATACAAAGGAACAATTAGATTGAGTTCACCATGTTTTCTGAGCTGATAATAGTAATGCTAGATGTGTAATGAGAGTGCTTGGCACGAAGAAACATTGCCACAGCTCTTTATGAATAAAATCATTTTTAAGAATTATTTTCCTTTTCTTAACATGAGGTATTTATGCAGCAAATAGAAAACTTGGTGTCCACCTTTCAGAGAAACAAGGGGAGAAGTCTTCAACCTGATATTTTTTTTTAAACAGAAGAAAACATGATTTTGCATTTGCACTGTCCTTAATTCCAGACCTAATGAAGAAGCTGGCACTGGATTTTTCCATTTGAGCTATACAGGCATTTCCATACTTTCTTATTACTTCACTTGAAAACCAAATTTTCTATTCAGACAAGATGTAGCCAGCATCTAGAGGCACAGTTCAGTCTCATCATCAAATGGAGATGCACTTAAGAAAACTTGTCTCTCCACTCCATGTTGGGGGTGCAGGGATCCCTTTTCACTTTGCCGAGCAAAGTGTAGGGTACGCTGTCAGTAATAAACACTGGGGTGTTGCCTTCCTCACTGCTACACTCTTCTGTAGGACAGTGGGCTGCTGCTGAGCTTTCCCATGGCAAAGCCGGTGGTAAAATGGCACGGTGGTGGGCACAGACCAGAAAAGCAGAGGAAGGAGCAGGGCCTGGGCTGCCTCAAAAGGAAGTGCCACCCATCTCACTGCTTAGTGGAAAGACACAATCATTATGGATTAATGTGTATGTTTTAAGCATATCAATTCCCTGCTCTGTCACATGCAGAGAGGAGGTGCACAGGTCCCTTGCACTGCTTCAGAGTGATAGTTGGTGTATCCCTCCTGTATCCTGCTGCTGCCTGTGACCGCACTAATGCTGCAAAKGAAAGCGGAGGAGAAACATTCCACAATATATTCAGCCAATTGTGCACCTGGGGACCTGACCCTGAAGATGACCCAATGAAGCCCTAAAGCATGAGATTTGATACTCATAATTGTCCTAGCACAAAGCTGCGAGTGTTGTTAGTATGCTGAGGTCAAGGCAGGCAACCCTGCCCTCCCCGAGGCTCTTGAAGGTTTCCACAGCTGGAGGGCTACTGAGCCCAGGCTGGCTCCACCACCAGCTGCGTGAGCCCATACACCAGTATCAGCCTCTGGTTTCCCCGTCCCTGTGTGTATGCAGAGCGGGCGTGAAGCCTCCTCCATCACCAACCCCTAAGACCAGCGGGGAGCTGTGGGACGTTACCTACCAGCCGTAGGGTACGTGCACCCTGGGCGCTGTGTACATGTCGTGGCACCGCTGCCATCCAGCGCTGGCTTTCTCACTGCCGGTGCTCCCAGAGGGGAGATGTGCACCCCCATCGCAGCCGCCTGCGCATCCCGAACCCGAGTGCCCAGCTGCGTTAGCGCGATGAGAAAACCCTGTGATAAAATCACAGGGCAAAGCCAGTGATGAAATGTTGTTAGTGCGATGAGAGAAAGCCAAAACAGACGCAGGAAGAGCATCTCCCAGCCCCGCCGTGGGGAGGGAAGCAGTCGCACGCTCTGATCCCCCCGGGGACAGGAGCGACGTTCCCCGAGCG
>NW_028187177.1:1419925-1436630 GCF_003343005.1 Rhea americana | reverse complement strand
CCCGGCGGGACCCGCGCCCCGAGCGCCTCCGTTCGCCGCCGCGGGCGGCAGCGCGGGGCCCGCGGCGCCCTCCCCGAGTCACCTTGAGGGGGGCCCGGCCTGCGCCGCCGCCGCGCCCGCCGCGCCGCGGCTTCTCTTCCCAGCTATTCTAATTTATTTCTTATTATTTTTTACCTCGCGACTTGTCCTGAGCGTGCCGCGGGAAGTGCCCCCCCCCCGGGCGGGTAACGTGAGGCGGCGTTTTCCCCAATTAGGGGAAATTATTTCTCGAGCGGATTTGAAGCAAAAACACGGTTATGAGAGCCAGGGCTGCTCCTTCAGAAATTAACGCGGAATAACTTCCCATCAGGAATCAAAGCAACGCGATATAACTTCCTATTCCCCTCCGCGCGTGGCGTGCGGGAACGTGCTATTTTGTGCAGTAAAACCCGGGAGTGCTGTGTAAGAAGCTTAGGGTGTATTTCTGGAGGAAGAACATTCTGGGGCTATTTATTTTTCCTCATAAATGCACTCTGCTGAGGATGTTACCTGTTCATTTTTATTATTTTTTTTTAAGCCCATGCCTGGGGTTCACAAGCGGCCGCAGCAGTTTGAAATGCCTGTTGGTGCCTTCTGCTTTAGAGCTGCGCCGGCCGTACGGTTGCCGCTGTAGATGTGTGCAGCCCCTTTTCCAAGAAAGAAATAATAATTATTATGTGCAAAGCGCGTAGGAAAGGCCCATTCCTTACCAAGYGCAGCGAGCAAGGTTTATTAGATACCTTAATTACGGGGCCGGATCATAGGAAAATTCCATACCTTTGGGAAGGACCTGCCTGCCTGTGTGAAATCATAGCTTGCCCTGGATTGCAGGGACCCAGCTCTGGGGCTGGTGCACAGGCAGGTCACACAGCATCAGTTTTGGATGAGGGGTGTTTCTGGCTTCCCTGTGAAATGCTCATTGCAGGTTACACAGCAAAAAAGCATCTAAACAGTTGGCTGGTTGCAGGCCAGGTAAGTGCTTCCTTGGGTGCTGAAATGAGACTGTTCAGCAAGGGCAGCGATAGCCAAAATGGGTCCTTAAAATTTCTACCCTAGTGAGTTGTAGCTTCAATTTTCCCCCTGCAATTCTTGACTTCTCTTAATACATACAAGTGTTCAGCTACATAACCAAAAAATGAAATGAGTAAAAACTAATTGCAGTTTTCAAATTGCAGCTAGGTTAAGGTTCAGGGAAACCTATTCTTAATGCTGTTTTGACAATATACCCTAAACCTCAGCAGTATTTGCTATAATTATCTACATATGCTGATCTTTTGTCCAAATTAATATACACTTGCTAATATTGCAAGTTGTTTCATACAGGGAATTTGCCCATGTGGAACAGATTGCTGAAGCAGGGCTTTAATTTCTGATTCTGAAAGATTTTGAACTTCCATGGTTTCCAGATTGTGGTCTGAGAAGCCTTGGTTCATGAGAGCATAACTTGTCATGTTAATATAGCTGTCTTGTCTTGGGTTGAAAACTGGCACCTGTGTTCTGTTGTGATTTCGTGTTGTGGAGATCTGGAAGATGTGCATGTTAAAAGGACTGTTTGCTTAGCTGCAGAGGCAGGTTTTGCATTACACTTACAGGAATCAAAGCTATTTAAAAGCTCCTTGATTCTTCAGGAAGTAGAGATTCATCAAGGTGTAGTAGTTTCATTTTTTGCTCTCTAGTGGAGGAAAATGTTGTTAGAACCTCAAATAATTTCCTCTCCATCCTGTAGTGGACAACAGCCCRTGTAGTATTTGAAACAACTCTTGTGAAACATAAGATTTTGTTAGTATAAACACTGTGTTCAGTGTCACTGATGCTTTTATAAAGAGGAAGGTAAGGTGATCTAGACAAGTGTAATGTATTTGATAGCTTATTGAACGAAGTAAGGACTTGAACAGCTTTTCTCATCGCAGACTTGTATAGAACTTTGTAGAAATCTCACTTTATTTCCTTTTCAGATCAGCGATGATGAACAAGGTTACGACCTGGACTTGTTTTGCATACCTAAACATTATGCAGATGATTTGGAAAAGGTCTATATTCCTCATGGGCTCATCATGGACAGGTTTGTTTGACTTCAGACATGTCGTACACTGCTCCAGCTGATTCCATGACACTGGAAAAAAATGATCTTCCAGGAACAGTTTTGCTGCCTAGTGACCACCTAAATAGATTGATTACTTTTAATTAGAGACTAAGATGTGGAAGTGCTAATTAACTCTTTCTTGTATGGCTTCTAAGAGTTTGTACATTTGCTGTCCTACTATTGTTCGAAATTTGTCATAGTTCTCGAGTGTTTGTGGTACATAGCAATATATGACTTTCTTTACAATGTTTCTTTGATGTTTTACCATCTTTAAATCTAATTAGAGCACATTGAATTAGTTTAGTCTGAAAATAGTTATAGTCTTGAATTTCCTTAGGATAGCAATAAAAGTAAATTATTAAGCTTGCCTTCTTTGACTTTTTCATGTTAGTATAGTTGACAAGTAATATCCAACATTCTCCTACTTTCTAGGAAACACGTTAGTCTTTGCAAATACCAGTCTGTCACTACTTTGGTCACTGAAATCTGTTATTTGCTCTCAGAGTTTCATCTCATACCATTAGAAGTAGGTACAAAAGCCTATAAGGCATTTTTTGGTTCTCTTTTTGTTTGATAGTTACCCTAATTCCTCTTAACAGAGTGAAAACAAATTCAGTAGAGGAGTTTTGGAGACACAGGACAATTAAAAAGTGGTTCTGAGTAGATCTTTCTGGAGATCTTGCAAATGGGAAGGCATCTAGATTTTGCATGGTGCTGTTTGATTAGAATAAAAAACAGTTTATAGGAATGTTTATTGTAAGTATTGTAAAACCTTTGTCCATGTATAGAAAAAATGGACAAAGTGTGGTTACTAAGTAATGTGATGCAAAGTTATAATTTGCTGTGAGAAACTTATTGTTGGCTGATACACAGTAAGCATATACCATGTTTTCTAAAATAAATTGCAAGATAAATTTAGAAACAATGATTGCAGAAAAACAGTGCAGTGTTTTCTTGCTTTGTTTTACAGGTATCATATTTTGGAGTTAAGTTTCTGGCATTCTAGCATTTGCCAACATTCTAGCTTGGCAAAAACACAGAGCTCTAGTTTTAAATTTGAAAAATGTCTTGCTTCTTCTCAGTTAGTTAAGGGCTACTATCCTTTTGGTTGTATTAGTTTGCATTGCATTGTGCCTGGAAACCAGATCTATCTTTTGGAGGGAAAAAAACACCTTTAAGCGTTCCATATCTGAGAGTAAAACAGCTTCAGTGTGTTAGATTTGCTTTGGCTGAATGTGACATATGAAAACAAGGGAGTTTGGCAGTGTTACTGTTAGATTAACCTTGAAAAGCAAAACTTTGTTGACCAGTAACAAGTAAAATTAACTGAAGTGGTAGGCAAATATTTCAGAGGAAGATGTGTTTCCAAGCTTGGTGCCTATGTTTACTGCTGTCGTGCACAATACAAAATATGACTGCTCCTAGTAAGCAAATTAAATGTGTTACAGCAGCTGACTTTTTCTTGTTTTTGTACAGGACGGAAAGACTGGCACGAGAGATTATGAAGGGCATGGGAGGACATCACATTGTAGCTCTCTGTGTACTCAAGGGTGGCTATAAGTTTTTTGCTGATTTATTAGACTACATCAAAGCACTGAACAGAAACAGTGACAAATCAATCCCCATGACTGTAGACTTCATTAGGTTGAAGAGTTACTGTGTAAGTATATCTGCAATGCTGTGCAATTTTTATATAAAATTAACTAACTTAAAGTTATTGAGAGAGATGGCATAATATTGTTACTGCCTCAATGTGCTAATATTATACAAATAATTAAGTGAATTAAGAGGATGGGGGAAGGATAATTATGAAAAGTAGTCACAAGTTAATTTGTTGTTTGTCTGTCTGTTTTCTTTCAGACCTTGTTCTCCTTCTCAGCCCAGTAAAACCCTTTTCTAGAGCAAAGAGATYCTTTCCATGGCCTTTACTTACTTAGCAATTTACTCGCTGGCCACTACCCAAAGTCTGAAACTGTTGTTCTAGAATAATACAGAAGGTTCTCCTGCAGATTTTTTCTAGGAGATTTTATATGGCTTAGACATCATTTATTGGATAGGAAGACTTGCAAACTGCAGAAACAGATATACCTGAGTTCCCTACCTTATCTTTTGTTTGGCTAAACCAAATACTGAATAATATGACAGATGGTTTTGGCCTTGAAGAAATACTAAACCAATAAAACCAGATTTATGATTAGTGGCCATGGAATACAGTGCTGACTTTTAGAGACTAGACGTAGGTTGCTTTGGCTTTATGTTTTTGGAAAATAATTAATTTTCATTCTAAACAGAATGATTTAACTTTACAGGGAAATGGGGCATTCAGTAGCACAAGGAAATGTATAATTTTCTGTAAAGGAAGCATGAGGCTATGTTGGGCAGGCTGAAAGAAGAGGTAGATGTATTTAAGTACTATATACTTCCTGACTTAGTCAAAGCCTGGTTGTGTGTTTTCGAAACAGTCAGGAGATATTTTGGATTTATTCCATAAAACTATCTGTAGTGTGGAAATAATTACGTTTTGTTTGTTTGTTTGTTTCACTTTATAGTGTTGAAATGAACTGTTTCACAAAATTGTGCTGTTAAATCTGTGTCTCAGCAACTTTGTATTCCAATTAGCAGTTTAAATTATTTGTCTCAGTTGTGGAGGAGTGCCTAGTCCAGTGGAAAAAAATGGAGATTACTAAATTGGAAGTTCAACTTCATCATTCATTTCATCAAACCATGAAACCAAAGATAAAGTTATTTGCAAGAGTTAGTTTTGACTATAGAGAGACTTTATAAATTCAGATATTGCTGCTGAGTGATGTGTTAAAATTTTCCTTTAAAGCATGGCTCAAAATTGGGTAGGATTTGCTCTAGTCTGTTTGTACAGAGAGCAGTCCTGATCCCCCAAAGTACATACTCAGCTGACCATTCAGGAGTTACCTGGAAACCATGTTCACATTTGCTGAACATGAGGCAGCAGCTGGTTTAGCTACACTCTCTAAAGGGAAGGCAAGGTTGGGCAGAAAGGGGCACACCACACTTTTGTTGCAACTCATAAGGCACTCTCCGTACACGTGCACCCTGTTTAAAAATAATGGGCAAGAGCTGCTTGACATTCTTGCTTTCTGCTCYGCCCCAAAGGATTCTGGCTCCTTCTGCTAGTCCATTTAATGACTAAGCCATCACATATACACATATASTTGTGTATATATTCTGCCTGTAAAAGCCACAAATAGAAACCTGAATGTCTGTCTTACAGAATAAAATGTTAAAGAGTAGGAAATGGTGACTCCCACCACTTTTGGTCAGGAAACTTTTTATCTTCTGCTTTCTTGCAGGAACATTTTCAATTAACTTATTTGGCTTATTTAAATAACAACATAAAGCTATACCTTCTCACCACCATTGCTCTTTCCACCTCCCAGCTAACTTGGAAAAAAAAACACTTGGAAAATCTTGAAAAATTGCTTTGTTAAAAAGCAAGGCTGCCTTACATAGTGTGTTTTCTGTATTCATCTTTCTATGGACRTGCTTACATTTATTTCTTTACTGCTGCTTTTCATGTTTATTACTCCCCAAAACTGTGGTGTCTTGGTATTAACAGAAGAGTAAGCAGGAAAGTAAGTCTTACGGAAATTAAAGGCCTGTTTTACTGACACTTTTGTAGTAATAAGGAATAAGTAATAAATGGAGAGAAATACAGAGAAATTTAGACAGTAAGCTGTATAAGCAGAATATTTTCCTTGAGGTGTTGGCTTCAGGGTTTTTGGTTTTGTCAGCCAATTATACAAAAGAATGTTTTCTTGTTCTAGATGAGTGAGGCGCTCGTGTTACCTGATGCCTCCACTAGTACAATATTTACGAACATTTCATTTCTGTTCACTCTTTAGTGGTTATTAATATCCAGACTTAATGTTTGTTAGATTATGTAATGTGATGGACTGGATAAGATAGTTCTAACATGAACGTGTGTGTAACTGAATGGGTTTCCCATTATTAATGGTATTGGCACTCAAAATCCTCTCTAGCTTTCAGCTGAGATTCTCAGCATCCTTTTAAATGAAGGAATCCACATTATAATGATGGGAAAACTCACAAAACGTAATGAATTTTGAAAGTAGAGCTACCTCTTTTGTCATTGTCTTTGAATACAAGTACTAGATCATGTTGACTGCCTTTAGAAACTGGGTAAAAAAGAGGTTAAAAATACCATGGTCACATTAAAAAAAAAGCAGCTGAACTTTTGCAATGATTCTAAAATTGATGTTCTGTTCTTACTTCAAATTATCATTTAATATTTACAAGTGTATGGGTTTTGCGTGTTGGAATGCAACGTTCATACTGTGACTGCACCCAAAAATGATCCTCTAAGATAACTGAGATGATCAAGCTGTGAGTAAACTTTGCTTATACCTCTTGCTTCTGGAGTCCATACCCATGAATTTTAATGATCATCTGTTAGGAAATGAAAAGAGAGCAATTGTGAACAAAACCGGAGCTCTGTATTCTTGACAGGCAGTTTATTTTGTACGTGCTGGAAGAATTGTATATCACCAGTCTGCTGCGTTTAAGTTTGGAAATGAGCAAAAGTTGCTTGTGTAGTCAGGAAGGGCAGCCAAAAGACGATGGGTGTGTTGCACTGTCATTCAGGGAAACGGGGCTTTTTGGTGGAGTACTGCTGCTTGGAGGTAAAATCTAGCTATGCTGGTCAATACAGTATTCTGAAAGATCTCGTGATAGCCATGCCTTACTGCAAATACTGTAAGGAATTTAAAATATCTTTTTAAAAAGTGATTTCAGAGCTACTTGTCAGGGGTCACCATCTTGTAAAGCATTATCGTTTTTCAGCAATGACAACAGGGGGGCCGTGAAAAGAGATCTAAACAACAAATCTCTTATGTGTTAAAACGTGAAGCATTAAGGTCTTAACAGTACCGAAATCAGAAACAATGCTCCTTAAGATAATTAAAGCATTGCTTAATTATTAAACAGAGTTCTTTCCAGTGGAATCTAGTTACAGCCAGCGTTGGAAATTCTTGTAACTGTTTTTTATCCTTTAATTGTTCAGGAATTTAGTACATATGCAGGAATGCCCGCCAGTGAAGATCTATGCTTTGTATTAATATGTGCGGTAATTCTTACCGTTGTTGGTGGGAAGGAGCAGGATAGCTTTTGTAGGTTGGATTGTTCTCTGTTGATCATCATACTTTAATATGCATAAGCCAAAGGTTTACAGTAATCTACAATTTGTGGTATTCATGTTTGAGTAGTGTGTTGCTCTGTATCCAAACAGATCATTAGCACCCTGATCTTACGTATGTACTGAGTGCCAGCCTGCCATTTATGTGCATAAGTTTAAAGCAAAAATATCTGTAACATCTTTCTTGATCATTCTTTTGTAAAGAATGATGCTTTTTACATCCTTTCATGCAGAGGATGAAATCCATGTTGGTATAGAAATAGATAAAAGAGAAACCTGTAATATAAATGAGTATAAGTTTAAAGAAGAAGCTGTCATTTAAGATAATTTTAAGATAGGGTGAACACAGGAAATGCACTTTAGCATTATGAATGCAGTGCTTAACTGAATCACATTTTTGTGGTTAATCTAACCAGTATCTCAAGTGTTCAGTAGCAGCCTGCGTGTCTACTGGGTCAAGCAGTGACAAGTCATTTTGGACATCCGTTTTTTGGATTGTTTCAACAGAGTGATGTTGTCACTGTTCAGTTAGTTGCTGTTTGCAAGGTTACAGAAGCATTGAAAAGGTGAATGTTCCTAAAAAATGAATGTTGCTTGTAGTAATGGAATATAGCATTTCAGTGCAGCTTTGCAGTGGTATAACTAAAACTACTGTTTTATTTTAAAATACATGGGGTAAAACCGAAAGGATATAATAATAACATTTTGTTGTTGTTGTGTCATAGAAATCTTAAATGGCAAATACCCATTAGACTTCTCACCTGCTTTTATATACCTAGAGCTGTCACTGCTTTTTTATGGAGAACATCCAAGAATGTTCACATCACGCTCAAAAGGGTTTTAATACATTTTCTCTTTAGTATCATCCCAGGATGCCTTGTTGTATACTCAGTGTGTGTCTAAATAATTTGTTTTCCCTTTTTTGTGATAACATTTTTAGTTCTTGCCTACAGTTCGTATAGCGTGGATATCAGTCTTCATGCGGCTGTAAAAACAGGAAGTTGCATGTGCCTGTCTCTCTGTTCCCTTGTGGTCTCCTCTCTATTTTATCTACCATTTCTGGTTTTGGGAAGGAACTGCTGTTTAGCTCTGTGTCTGTAGAATTAGGCAATGTGAGCTTGGGCTTTAAGGTGCATCAACCAGGTAAATAATGCAGGTTTTCTGAAAGGAAGATATGTGGCAAGAGAATAAGGTTTTATATGTGATATTAACTTTTGCCTAGAATGATTAAGTTGTAGGATTGTGCCATCTCATCTCTAAGTAGCATAATAATTAATCTAATGCATCTAATATGAACTATGAGATCCCTTCGAGGTTTAAAATCAGTTGAATGCTTTTAAATTAACTGTACGGATTTAGCTATGAGGCACTCCCAGCAGTTCTTTAAATTTTCTTACATAATAATTCATTGACGTTTGTATCAAAGTTTTATTTTACTGAAGCAAAATGATGTTGTAGTGATAGGATTGCATACCTAGGTTGTAGTTTAGTTACTGTAGTAACTAGTGTGATCATTATTGATATTTGTTTTAAAGCAGGCAAACCTTGACTTTTCTGGCCATTTTGTAGCTTATATTTCTGATTATTAATGGATGCCTTGACTGCTGGCTATTTTTGTTACTGTTATGATTGCCTATTTTTATTCAAAGAGTAAGGCTTTGTAAAGCATTGATGTGCAAGTTGCCTGCTATATAGTAGCTTGGAAACTGAAGCACTTCTTTCCTTATTTCCCTATCTTTAGTGAAATGTAGCAGGTCATAATATCTTTTTATATATGTGTGTGTGTGTGTGTGTATCTGCAGTGGTCACAGATGAAAGTGCCTGTGTTTATGCAGATCTCTTGACAAACAATCTTTCATCCAAAATAACGTCTTTAAACTTGATTACTTGTAATTTTTTAATGAATAGAGAGATTCTCACTGGTGCTGTGTTTCTGAAGGCATGAAGTTCTTTCTCCCTGATGTTCACTGATTATATACTTTGCAGTTTTGATCATCAGTGAAAAAAAAGTTATTTTAATTACAGTAATGCTAATGCTCCTCCTCCTCTTTTCTTATTAGAATGATCAGTCAACTGGAGATATAAAAGTCATTGGTGGGGATGACCTTTCAACCTTGACCGGAAAGGTATGGCTCTTTGTATGTTTTTAAAAAAAACAAAAATAGCCAAAAAACCCTAAAGAACACAAATAACTTTATGGTTTTAAGGCTGCTCTTTTACCATGTGGAGATTATATGGAGTTTAAAAAAATGAAAACTGAAGAATTTTGCTATCAGGCAATTATTTAAAAGGAAGGTCTAACTTAGGAATGTCCACTTTATACTCAGTGGGTGGATAAGCCTCATCAGAGCCATCAGTTTAGTTTGAATTTGCAAAATAACTATTCACTGTCTTAAATATCAGCAAGTTTTAGGAGATCTGTTTTTCTACAGTGCTTCAAAAGAGTAAACTTGTGTGGATTGTTGTCTACAAATTTTACCTGTAAAAGTGAGTGGCTTTATTTATTTATTTGTATTGATGCTCCACTAGAGTAGTGAAGGGAATTCATGCTGCCTAGACAGGTAACTTGCAGGCCTTAGTTAGGAACTGAGGTTCCTGTTAAAAGGCAATGAAGAGAGAAGGAAAGTAAGAGAATGTAAATTGGGAATCTGCTTTTCTCCATTGAATGCACAGAGAGTATTGAGCTAGACATCTACTATTAGAACAAGAAAGCCTCTTGTTCTGACATAACATAATACTTTTCCCCTAATTACACATAAGCAATCTTTGAGGCATATGTATCATATTTCAATCTTACATATTGAAGATATATTGCATGGCAATACATGGCAGAACTGTACATGTCTTTGTAGTGTGACACTGCAATAACAGGCTCTACCTTACAAGGATATGAATTGTGTAGACTCCGTTGTGGTGTGTTTTTGCATAGATCTATAATTCTTCAAGTCTGAATGGTTTAAAGACCGGTTTGTAGTTAGCCTGAGATACAGAGGAGAATGTCATTGCCAATTAATTGTTACTAGAACACCGGAAATACTAACCAAGTAGAATGTGCTATTACATGTGTGAACATATGTAAATGATGGTAAATGATGAGCGTTTACCTGCATTGGAAATTTAATTAAGTAATAAGTTACAGAAAATAACATGTCTAAGAAATGGCATATTCTCTAAACACTAATGGATTTTTCTTATCTTTTTTTTTTTCTTCCCACCAGAATGTTCTAATTGTAGAAGTAAGTATTATGTTTCGCTTTGTGGTTTTAATGTGTGACTTATGAAATAGTTCGAATAGATGTTATTCTTAAACCAGAAAACCTCTTCTTTCTGGAGGCCTTGAAATCTGATTCCAGGTGTGAGCATTGGAAGTGGTTTCTGAATTTGAAATGATCTGTGTTCCTACATTTAGTAAAACCCAAAACTGAATTCTTTAATTGCGTTCAACTGTACCAAATGTAACAAGGTTTATCAATTTAAAATGGTTTACTATTTGCATTTGCTTTCAGTTTTCTGTGATTATGTCAATTCTAGTATGCTGTGAATTTTTTTTTAATAATTTGAGCAAAGTAAAATCAAGCATATTAAGTTCTGGATTTATAAAGGCAGGCTGGGAAATTCAACTGCAGGGGTAGAAAAGCTTCCTATTAGGAATATCTTTAAATACGTGAAACACAGAGCTAAGCCCAGTGTCCCTGCATATAATTTGCTTACACAGAGAATGCTAATTCCTAATTAGCATTATGCTATTGCTAAATTCCTATTCCTCTAGCTTGTCATGGTTCTTTGGACGTTATCAGGTACAGTGCACTTCTGTTTGGTTTTTCTAGTAGACATTTTTGCTTAATTTGTGCTTTAATACCTCTTTTTTGATGGACAGTGTTGCTTATGTTTAGTAAGTATTACTTTTTCAAAGCATGTTCTGGAGTAAGATTTCTGGTCTCAGGATAGGGAAGCAGAGGCAGGAAACCGGAAAAAATGGACTTGCAATTTAATAATGTCCTAAGGCTTCAAATAATGGAAATAAATTTGTTCTTAAGCTGAGAAACGATTCTGGTAGCTGATTCTGCAAGCAAAAGGGAGTCATGCTTCCTTTTGTCATCGAGTGTGTTTTTATGCATGTCTTTTTTTAATTTGAGAAGGTTATCTTATTCCCCAGGAAACACCTTCAGTTCTAAAACTCCTACCAAAGCATATGTGTACAGCAGTCAGCTGTGTGACCAGTGGTGTCCTTTGAGGTGTATTTTGCTTCAGACAGACAGATGCATTTAATTAAGTATCTACTCCATTTCAGATGAATGTATGTCCTTAAAGTCACAGAGAGCTAAATAGGTTAGTTTTTCATCTGTCCAGTGAATCATCTACTCAGTGACACATCTTACACATTGTCTAATATGAACCCTTTTACAAACCACCATTTTAACTGTCAAACAATAAAAATGCATGTTTACTGTAGCTTTAATATCTTGTGCACCAGGGTGCTGGGATTTTCCATATGGCATCCCTTTGAAAAATCTCAAGCGAATGGGGATTCACGCCAATAAACAGAAAATCAAACAGTACCAAGACCACTAGTACAGGTTTTATTTTGGTTTTATGTAAACCAAATTTAATGTAACTATTTGTTATTTATACTAAATTTATTTTTTTGTGTCTGTCTGTCTTTATCTTTGCTTGAGTTTATAGCCATGACTAGAAGCATTAACTGTTAAAGATGATATAGCTGACAGGTGTTTTGTTGAATTATTTTATTTTATTTTAATTGTGAGTCATGGGAAGATAACCTGAAGCAAGGGCATTACTGCTTCGGAGTTATCCAGTTCATCGCTTTCCATATTGAAGGCCATGATTTCAGGCCAGGGAGGC
Organism: Rhea americana; assembly: GCF_003343005.1. NCBI lineage: Eukaryota > Metazoa > Chordata > Aves > Rheiformes > Rheidae > Rhea > Rhea americana. Next base: position 1,424,478 of record NW_028187177.1, on the reverse strand, counting down.
CTGTCCCTCTAAACATCCTGTGATTATTTCAGTTCAGATGAGGAGACTCAGTAATTCTGATGCTTCAGTCTTAATCTGTATATTATTTTTTCCTGCTTCTATGTGCAGTGGATGAGACTAAGATGGTGTGTCAAGCTTCATTTTACTATATTTGAACATAGACTTCAGAACTGCACCAAGCTATTGCCAGTGCAGTTTTTTTGGCCACTTTTTGGGTCCATGGATCTGTAATGTAAATTGCATTACTTTTTCTTTAATTGTATTAATGGATTAATTCTAATTATTTTCTCTTTTCTTACTTTCCTTTTCTTTCTGTCATATACATCTGTCTGTGTAACTGGACTCAATTGCAAGACTAATGTTATTTGTATAATATTACAATTAAACTTTTTTCATCTAATATCTGCCACCAGCACAAGCCATAAAATCTCCACGAGGAGCTGAGAAGGCCATAGTTCAGTACTGTTTTCAAAACTGTTGTTCCCTACAGCAATTAAATTGTTGTTAAAATGTTTGATCACTTTGGTGGGCATAGACACATCAGCGTGATACGGTCTTTTTATCTCATGTATATTTGATTATGAACAGTATTTTAGCATATTCTCATGTTATTACCATTGAAAAATGTCTTTGATAAGAACCTGAAAATGCTACTCTGACAGGTTTAACATCGTTTCTTACATGAGATTTTTATTTTCAGGATATAATTGATACTGGTAAAACAATGAAAACATTGCTGTCTCTACTTAAGCAGTACAATCCAAAGATGGTGAAAGTAGCCAGGTAACATTTTAATTATGAGTATTTCACCTTAAGAATGACATAGTGTGGAAAAAATAGTATGGAATACATTTCCATACAGCAGAAGCGGGAGGGAATATTTCTGTAGGAGTCATATATGACATGATCTGTTGGAGTTCAATATTTTGCTTAAACTCCAAGAGCACTTTTGCTTGTTATGAAAATACGTGTTCATTTAGGCTGGCAGAAACAATATTCTGTTCTTTCCAGTCCTATTGCTGGAAGGATYTTTATGTTCAGAAAGGATAGTTTGTGCATATTTGGTACATCTCTTGCCATGTCATATTATGGTAAGGTTTGTGGGGTTTCTCTTATGTGTGTGTCTCTTTTTTTTTCCTTTTTTTCTTTCTTTCTTTTATTTATTTATTTTGCATGTTAACATGGTAATACAAAGTTCCTTCTCGGCTATAAACTTAAATTTATCATTGAAGTCCAGCTTAGGTTTAGAAGTATAAAGAATAATTTAAATCTTTTTGGGGAAAAAAATATGACTTCATGTTGGTGAAGGCATTTTCAAATTTCTTCAAATTACTTCATATAGACTTTCTTCCTAGCAACTGGGGTAAGAAAAATATCAGTGACTGTCTTTTTTATGTAGCATCTATCTGAACATTTTTATTTGTCAGTTCTGTATACAGCAGTTGTGTACCTGTGCAAAGGAGATCTTTATTGGTCTGCCTTGCTGGATTTAATCATAGAATTAAACTAATATGTACTCTCACGTTACTGTTTGTGTAATRTACGTAGTGTAGCTGGGCTTTAGAGGTCATGCTATGAGAGTCACCAGCCATATGGTCTTCCAGGCTTTTCTACTTAGTTATATCTTCTAATCAAATACTTTCAAAACACTTTTTTAATTAAAAAATTTAGAACTAATAAGAAACATAGAAGATAATTTTATACAATTAACCAATATCAACATTCCTCCTACTTTCTAAGTTTCACGGTGCTATGCTGTAGTTGTGTATTTTGCAATAAAAGCATAATGATTGCTGGGGATTAGAGATAAACCAGAGTGGGGTATAATATCTAATCAGTTGTGTTGCCATAACAATACCAAAACAGTCGTTAGAGGTACTAGAACAGCTCTTCTTGCTGATAATCTGGTGCTGACCTGCTGAAGGTGAAATAGTTTAGGATTTCTCCCTGGCCTCATAAATGTGCCAAATTTTAAATGTTTGTCATTGAAAAGTGCACTATCGTAGCAGTGTACCTCCTGAGCAGAATATAGTATGAACAAAGTCCAGTTTCCTATTTTTTAAACCTGTTGCACTAATTTAGGTCTGTCAAAGACCTGAACAAAGTAAGTGTGATCATTGTAGACAGTCTTAAATATAAAAAGATGTTCTTAGTTACTTCACTTGCCTTGCTTTTTTTTCCATTTTCTTTCTCTGACAAATGATGCAATTGTAGCAGGGTGATGCCAATTAATGCTGACATGATTTGTGGTTTGTTATATCAAAGCCTACATATTCGAAGTTTGATCAAAGCCTGATATTAAAAAATTAAATCTTCCTGATAAAAGTTTCTGAATGTCTAAAACTGAAACTGTGAACTTGACAAATGCCCCCCCGACCCTGAGTGATGATCTGGCAGGGAAGGAGGTCTGTGCTTATGCAGAGTTGTGCTAGCACAGCTACTCATGGCTAGTTCTGAACGCATTAATATCGTTTTCTAGATGAAGAAACTCTGTTATCAGGAGAACATCTGCATTGACAGTACCAGATTCTCCTCCCTGCCCCCATTAAAAAGACAGGATAATCTTAGTAGTTTACAGGGGAAAAACACTAATGGAAGTACCTTAATCAGGGTACATCCTGTCAGTCTCTGAAATTTAAGCAATAGAGACCTCTTCCCTTAAACAGATGGCTATCTGTGAATACGGAGCAGCTCAAGCTGTCTTTACATTTAGCCGTCAACCACCTTCTCTTTCCTCCCCAAATCTCCCTGCCTCAAAGGCAAATGTCAGGCATGAAGGTAGAAATGCTCAGTTGAATGAGTGAGTCAAAGTAAACTGGTGAGGCATTTCTTCTTAGTAAAGCATCCCCAACTGTACATCTCCATGTTTTCTACTTCTCTGTTAATTCTGGGAAAGTGGAACTGGTGTAATGCTTTTATCACTTTATCCTCAAAACTACTTACATTTTATTTGTGGGGGTAATGAATACTGCCAGTGAAAAAACAGTTGAGGACATATTGCCCAAGTGCAGCTGAGGATGCTTTAACCAGCTGAACTTCTGTTTCATAATACTCATGTTTTTGAAACAACTTTGTTGGCCTGGACAGGTCCCAAGTTGTCACCTAGAAACTAAAGTGGTTGTACCTTACGTTTCTAAACACACACAGAACCTCATTAAGTCACTTTTCACGATGGAAGTCCATCCAGAGCAGTATTTCTTAGTCTCTTTCTCACAGACCTGTTAGTTATTCTTAGACTGTAAACTGTTTGTGATTTAAGGACATCTCGATTCTATCATTATAACCAGCTGCAGCTGCAAATAAAATAGTATGTTTAAGATGTGCATGCATAATCAAGCTTTCAATTGTACATGTTCAATCTCACTGAAGGCCAAATTCAGCATGTCTTTAAAGTCTTAAATCTTTGTCCTGCTGCTTTTCTGTGTTTCAATTTTACATTGGTTTTATTTGACAGTTTGTTGGTAAAAAGAACTCCTCGAAGTGTGGGATATCGACCAGACTGTAAGTGACTTTTTGTCAATCGTCATCATTAATTTTTAAAAGTATGTCAGTGCAGTGTCTGTTGTTTGATCAAAGTCCAAGAATGTTCCAAATGAGTTTTCACTAATGATTCTTGATTGATTTTTTTTCTGTTATTTAGAGGATTTATATATTTTGAATATATTTTGACAGAGTTAATATAGATTTGGTCCTTTTTTTTTGGGGGGGGGTAATATATTTTACAATATAAAAAGGAAACTTTGATATTTTGGTCCAGGTTAATCCCTTTTTCTGGTGGAAATTCTCCCAATGTGCAGGTAGTCAAATACTTTTAGTGAGCGCAATTTGCTGAATTCACCTTTTAATACTTTTGGGAGTGATTCAGAGGCCTAAACATAGCTGCCTAATGTCATTGGGATGCCTCCAGGTATCTAAGATGGACAGAACAAGCAGCAGGGTTAACAGTTTTTTTTGTGTGTGTGTGTGGAAGGGTGTCTAAAATGACATTGAAACAGTTATTAAGTATCTGAATTACTCCCTTCTTGTCTTCTCCTGTCTGTCCCAAGGCTTTAAAGAAAGGGATAGCATCCAGAGCAGACAGTTCTACGAGTGACAGCTGCTCTTGGCTTGGCAAGAGCTGTGTGATTTGTCCCTGTCCCAGAGACCTGAATTCCTATTAACCTCAACTGTGAACTTTCAGTGAGGAAGTGGAGTAAATTTAGCAGCAGAATCACATCTTCTTTCTGCTCTTTTTTTGAGGTTGTACAATTCTTAAACTCAAATTTCCAGATGCCTTAAAAGCTTAATTCAGGTGCTCCCCTCAGTTAAGGATGCCCCTCTTTCTTGAGATCTTTTYATCGGCTTAGCAGCATTAATGGATCTGCCTTCTGAGCCCCTCCAAGCAGATGGTTTGTTATGCCGTCTGCCCACAGCAACAACCTGTTTAGGACAGAACATGTGATCTCCAAAAGTGAGAGATGGTGAAGCATTTATGGCTGAGCCTATCTTTTGTCCCCTAACCCAGGAAGGCAAAGTAGCCTCTAAACATCACTTTTTTTTTTTTTTTTTTTTTT
>NW_028187177.1:1415400-1419770 GCF_003343005.1 Rhea americana | reverse complement strand
AAAAAAAAAAAAAAAAAGGAGGAAATTTCCCTTGGTTGTTTTGTAGTGTTTGTGGACAAGTTAGACTGATGTTGCCTGACCATCTTCAAACTGTCTTTCTAGGGTCATACCCATTTAGACAATCTGTGGACTGGCTAATGTATTCCTTTTAGGCAGCTTCTCTGAAATAAAACCGTATCTGTTCCTGAAACCTGCAAGTGACTCCGCAGAGAGGCCCCTTGGTGCTTTGCTGCTCTCTGTATCAAGAGAGCAGCATCCAAGACATGCCCTAGCAGAGCTGTCTTGCAGCCATAGCATGTTCTTACATTTCCAGTCCCTGCCTATGAGTTACAAGAGCAGAGTCCAGCTGGATGGTTACTCAGTGAAGAGGGATCATTTTCCCGGCTTTAACAGTGGTTCTTCCCAGTGTTTGCATTATTCCATTCTCCCTCTCTTGGCTCTTTACCGGAGGACCTACTGGGCTCGTGTTTGTAATTGGAAGGAACTGATGGCTAAAACATGCCTTCCTGTTATGCCCTTGGGCAGAGAGAGCTGTAAGGCTGCCCAAGGTATAGGTCTACCCCCCCCCCAAAGTGCTGCCTGTTGAATGGCAGTGCAAGGGTGACTCGTGCTGTGCACGCCAGTTCCACTGCTTGTGCACAGGCATTTCAAAGATCCAGAAAGTGTTGGGAAATACTGACTCTCTTTTAAAAATTTTATGCAAATTTGTAAATATATAAAAATTTCACAATCTGATGAGAAGAGCCCATCTACAGATTAAATGTTTCCATTAATTTCTTGCAGACTGCATGCCAGCACCATGCTGCTGCTTGGGAGTCAGTGAATAAATCTACTTAACGTTATTTTTAGTTGATGAATGAAATCAAGGAGGTAAATTACGATTTTAAATAGCTTGAATATTAATCTTAGAATACTTGGGTAGAACAAAAAATGAATTAGGATATTTACTACTTTATCAAATTCCAAATTATATCTCTAAGAAGGTTTAAYGAAGTTTAGGAAGTTTTCTAACATACTGGTGACGTATGGTCTTTTTCAGTTGTTGGATTTGAAGTACCAGACAAATTTGTTGTGGGATACGCCCTAGATTACAATGAATACTTTAGAGATTTGAACGTAAGTAATGTTTTTGTCCATTTAAAACTAGGGAGGAGGAAGGAAGAGAAATCTCTTCACACCGCATTCCTTCCTCAGTGCAAATCATATCTCAAGTGCAAATTGTTCTGCTAGCGATGCAACGATGAGAGCAAACCCTAGAGCACCAGAACAGCATTTTGGAGCTCTTGCAAAACTAACATTTATTCTGTTTTCGGCTTCATAGAGAATAGAGGTTATGCATCTCCTGTCAACTGTCTTTGAAATAATGTGACAGTTTGTGTAAAGTTTCTTATCTTACCTGCTATCTCCAACAAATAAATGCATTTGCTTAGTTACATGTGAGTTAGAGGAGAGAGGCCATGTAAGTTCAAGATGGATCCACTTTTTATTCTAAGTCATTAGTTTCTTTATCAGAGTCTCTCAAGGCCTGTAGCAGACATTGGATAAAATAATTAAAAGGGAGGAGAAAAAAAGGCAACATTAAGATTTTTGACCAATGAAAGACTTAAATTGTTTTGTATGAATAATACCACAAGATCATTATATTTAGTACTGAAATATTTAAGCATGCTTTCATTCTTTTTTTCAAAAGTGTGTTATTCAATAAGTATGTAAAATATCAGTCTCTTATTCATAGACATTACTTTTCTAACAGGAGCTTTTTATTTTGTTTCAGCATATCTGCGTGATCAGTGAGACRGGGAAACAGAAATACAAAGCATGAAAGCTTCAAGTGCTGTGACAACAGAGCTTTGAATTGTTTTGTTTACTGAGTCCTATCTTTCACAGGCTTCAACTCTGGTACACCAGCTAAAATTGTAGAATGCCCCAGCCCCATTGTCATATACTTGCTATAACTTATTGCATGTGTAATATAAGAATCTTGTCTTGTTCGTTTATATTTTGGAAGTGTAAACTAGTGCAATTCTGCACTCCTTATTTTGATTTGCACTATGACTCTACCGACTATTGCTGCCCCTGGTTGGGTTGTGCTGTTTGTTAGCTCCAGAGTCTAACTCTTGCAGTGGTAAATTGCTTAAACCTCATCAACCCRGAACTGAGATAGTTCAAGTACTGTAAATGTAAAACATTTTATGATAGGGAAGTCTATTAGTAATATTTTTAAAATCTGTAATTTAAGTTTTATATTTTAATGCACAAGTGTGATTGTGATTATTGGATAGTTGCACCTTTGGGTGTTATAAAGCATGAGGAGCAGCCAGTTACAGTATCTGTAATCTCTGAGGAGCTCATCCAAATCTCCTGGAGTTGCCTTATTGCTGGAAAGGAAGACTGGGTGAAAAATGTCATTTTTTGAGCTATAAGGAGATGGAATTACAAAACAGAATGTTTAAAATCTAGTTTTAATTGAGTTGCCCATTTCTGTTAGATTTTTTTTTCTTTACAAATATTCATCAGACAGTGGAATTGCCTTTTAAATCTAAACAATTTTAATATATTTGTGGAAAACATATTGTAATGTTTACTTTATAAGATCTGCAAAACAAAGTTCTTTAAATAAAGGCTGACTCTTTAAAATAGCCCCATACAGCTATGCCACTCATTCCATATATTAAAGTGCTCTTTGAATTTTATTCTCACTAGTATTTTTCATAAGTTTTTCTATCAGTGGAGGCAGACTCTCTGAATTTATCCCTATAGGCCTTTTGGTTAACATTATGCTATCTATAGGAGAAATGATAAAATGCTGAGAGAAAAAATACCAAAATACTTACGTTCGATAACCCAGAAGGATTTCAGAGAAAATGCTGTTTAAGCACCATTGTTTGTTCTGTTTTGGAAAAATAAAAAGAAAAAGAAGAAGAAGAAGAACAAAGATAATGTGTTCATTAAATATGTATATATTGAGATGAAAAAAAAATGTAAGTGATCGTTTGGTTTTGTTTCACTAACAAACATCACTGTTCACATCAAGTTTAATTCTAAACACGGCAGCCCATCTCACACCCACCCTGCACTTAGCTTACCCATTTTTTTTATTTCTCCACGTGTATTCTTCCATTATACGCTAGGATTTGATGCTGTTCGATGCTTAATATGTAATTAAGTTTCTGCCAGCCCATTTTGAATAGTGTTTCTGGTTTTGAAGTTCCAGTCGTGTTTCCCTGTTTTTCTGATTACTGCGCATGGTTGTTCATCCACRAGGTGTTCAGTTGCAACTGTAGTAGTCAGTGGCAGACCTGAAATAGGAATAATTTACATAACACTATTTATATCAGATAACCACAATCAGTAGGTGAGCTACTTGGTCATAATTAAACTATAGTTAATATCGTATAGTTAACRTTCCAAAGAACTTCTTTAAATGCACTATACAAACTGAGTATGTTTCTGCCTGTCCTGAGTATGTTTCTGCTGTTCGTGTATGTGYCTTCTCAAGAACATGCGCTATCCCTGGGACCTTGTTTTGGAAGATGTATGGTGCACCTCCACAAAGAGGAGGAGCAAAATCAACACAGAAAAACATAAATGAACTTCAAAATTATTACAGCCATTAAAGCTTTCATTAGTTCTTGTTGAAATTAAGACTTGATCTCCAGAAACACCATTTCCCTGACCTGAATAGTTCCTACGTCACAGAAGTGTTTTTAAAAGAAGTCTGTGGTTGGTGGCTAGAGATTACACTGTCAGAGATGGCATAAAAACAACTACCTAACACATGAAAAAAGTGAGAGTTGATCTGTTCAGTATCTTTTAGGACTAAACCTTTAAAGCAGTTTGTCCTGAAATGCTTTCCTGTCTTAGTCAAAGAGGTTATTCAAATGCTGCGGTTTGGGAAATGGGGGAGAGGTTGAGATCTTCATAACGATTAATKTATCCTCCAAAACCTACCTCGAGCAGGGAAATTACTGGCATTCTGGGGGTAGGAATGTATGGAATCGCACGTGGTATAGTCAGAGAAGAGGCTGGGCAAGGTTCAGATCAAGAGCTCTTGAGTTAYGCTGCCCGCAGGAGTGATGCCGCAGGAGTGATGCTGCAGGAGCCGAGGCTGCATTGTAGCAGACCTCAGCTGTGTCTCGTAGATAAGTTTCATACAGTTGAGAGGAATTGATTAAAAAATGTGTGTGTATATCTATATATATATATATCTTACCAAGTGTTCCCATATCTGAGATAATTGGGAAATGGGAGTTGAAAATAAACTCTTCAGTTTAATTTCAGTAATTTGGGTTCAAAAGACTGGGTTATTATTGCACCATCTTAAGTTAAATGCAAACTATGCAACCCAGCCATATAGTGTTAAAACATTA
>NW_028187177.1:1405171-1415385 GCF_003343005.1 Rhea americana | reverse complement strand
TAAACACTTATGTGGCATTTGAAATTCATTATAGTTCCACATTTTATGAATCTCAAATGCGCGTTGAAAAAATGATTTTGAATATTTATAGGCTTTAATATACTCGCTCACCATACAACATCTGGAATTTTGATAATTCCAGCCTGCCACAGGCCAGTTGCGCTAACTGAGCTGGTACCACAAACGTGYATCTCTGGTCTGGACTATTTATTCGTCTTGCTTTGAGGTCACACTGATCAGATGCTAAAGCATTCTAGGCAGAGCTTGGAGACTTGATAAAAGTCTCCGGGCTACCAATTCACTTTTGCTTTAAAAAACAAAATTAAAGAGAAATTTTCTGGTTTTGAAATTTTAGATTAATGAGGACCTTTCAGTTGCCTTGTAACTGTATATCTTGACTGATTATACATTGGGTTTTGTATCACGGTATATTATACTCTGAAAATCCTGTTACATATGCGTTAAATCGGCAGTGAAGGTCTGACTACTTCCAGGGACCTCGTTACACATTCTCCATTAAAGGACTCTTTCTACTGTGTCCGGCTGCTTTTAATTCCCAGTCAAGGTYGCACCTTGCACGGTCAGAGCTCAGCTGTAACTACTTTTCTTAAGAAGTGAGAAGTCGCAGCGCTCTTCTGTTAATTTATGTTTTCTTTTTGCAGTCCTCGAGGACTTGAAATTTATTGCATTTCACAATTAGTTTTTGGTAACTGTTTGGATGGGGCAGTAGTTTCCTAACTCCATCGGCATTGCAGGAGCCGGGGAGGTCACGGCTGTTGCGGACCCGAAGGTGGAGAGAGCGGAGCTGAGGCGGGGTCTGCAGGGAGCCCGAGCGCGCCGTCGCCGGGGATCCGCACCGCGGGGAAGGGTCCGCGCTAGGCACTGCCCGGCCAGCGGGGGCGGCAGGGTGGCGGCGAGCCGCTGCGGGTGACGGGTCTGTAAATACCTTTTCTTCCAGGTTCCTCTACAGCCTCAAACCACCGGTGAACCGAAATTCCTCTGCCCGCGCACGTCGGCGCGGGAGCCGGTAGGAGAGGCACGCCGCTGCCACGAGCAAATCGCGAGGAGGGGAAAGCGCCGGGGTCGGCGGCGGCTTCTCCCCGCTGCCACCGCGAAGGGAGCCCGGCGGGGCCCCGCGCTGCGCGGCCCCGCGCTGCGCGGCCCCGGGCATCGGCGCATCGGCGCAGCGTGTTCTCCTCCCCGACGGTCTGCGCCCTCCTGCAGCTGCTGGGGTTTTTTTGTGTGTTTTTCTTCCCCGTTCATAAACGTAGGCAGGAATACAACTAACCAGCTAATGATTTGGTGTGGGAATAGCTGGGAACCGTCCCTCTCCGGCTCTTGCGAGGTTTCTCGCAGCGGTGCGGCCAGCCCGCACCCGCCGCGCAGCCCCGCGCCGCCGGCGGGAAGGCGTTTGGGGGAGAATCGGGCAAAACTCACCTCTCCGGTGCGGGGACCTGCGCGGCGGCGGAAGCCTGCGCCGCCCCTCCGCGGCCGCCCCGGCAGCGCGGGTTTTCCGCAAGCGCTGGGTGTTGCCTCGACTTCCCCCTCCGTCCACAGAGATGCTTTCAAGAGTGCGTTACCGTGTATTCGCTCTTTTCTCCTAAAATTCCTTCCTTGACGATTTTCTCTCTTCCACTCACAAAATGCAAAGTGCCCAACAGGAATCTGAGAAGACCAAACGCCCCGCAGCCGCGGTCTTTACCGTGTAACCCCCGCAGGCTTGGGATTAGAAAACCGCCTCGCGCTTTCCAGTAAAGAATAAGGGGGAAGAGKGGGTGAAATCCCCAAACCACCCTCTTGTTCTCGCTGCGTCTTCCATAACGCCCCGTCTCCTCCTTCCCGTCGAATCGTTCTCACCAGTTCTGCACACTCAGATCAGAAGTGTGTCGCTCCGAGGAGGCGGCTGAGTCCTCTCGCCGCGTGTACGGCGTGAGAAGCGCCCTCGGACGTCTGCTCTTCTCGCACTGGGCTTCCCGCAGTCTTCCACGCTCTGTTATTTGAACAGAGCGCAAGAATGGTTTTACGGGAGAAATTCCCGACAGCAGCGCATTATACTTTGCTCCAGAACTGGAAAGATTCGAAATTGCTTTTTTYYCCCCCCCTTTCACTTAATGAGTTTGTCGCCAAGCTCCTCTGAGTCATTAGGGCGCCAGATCCACCGCTTGCTCCCTTCGTTACGCTGCGCTTTAGCCCGCGCTTACTGCTACGCGGGGCGCGCCGGCGTCTGCCTTACCGGGTGCCTTTTTGGGYACCTTCACGTGCTTAATTTAAATCAAGGCAATTTTGTCCTTCATGCAGCTTTGCATCGCGGATACTAGATGCTTCCCGCTAAAGCCAAGCGCTCAACATAGACACCTGGGTTCGAGTCACATTATTTAGCCAGAAGAATTATTCCGGATAAGAGAGGCAAAGAAAGCAATTGCCTCCCTGGTAGTGCTAGGAGCAAGACCTGAAGTTTTAGTAGCATCGAGCACGGGGAGTTCCCGTTGTGCAAAGCACCACACAAACATGTACAAAACCCGTCCTGGCTCAGTGCACGCTGGATGCGAGACGAAGAAAAGCAGATGCGGTGGGTGGGCAAGAAGTGCAAGAAAAGCAAGATAATGCTGGCTACCACAACGAGCTGCTAATCACTGCCAAAATTCCCTTTGCATCGAAAGAGGTGAGCAGGAAAAGGCTGCAGGTAGATAGGGTAGCTTTGGGGGTTGCTTTTTTTAGCGTTTACAGGAATCCACGACACCTCATTTGACTCCCAAAGCACTCGCTCGCTAACGGAGGTACCTGGTACTGTGAGTAACGTACCCTTAGTGCGGGGGAGGGATTTGGTCTGGGGAAATTAATAAGAGGATTGGTGTAAAGCCGCGTGATTAATAATTTTGTTTAGTTTCTACCCTTTAAGCCCAGTATTTTACTTACCGCAAGGAACTGCAGCCTTTCAGCTTCTTGATAGAAACCACACCAAAACCGTGGAGGAACCTCGACGGCTCTTCCCCCGCAGCGGTCCCAGGCGGCAGAGCCGGCGGGTACCGACCCCCTCGGCTTTCGGGCGCAGCGCCCCGCGGAGCTCTGCGCGCTGCCCGGCGGGCGCCGCTGCCCGTGCGCGCTCCGCCCCGCCGCAGCGCGCCTCCCGCGGAGCGCCGCTCTTCTCCGGGGGCTTTGGCCGGGGGGCTTTTTTTTCTGTTTTTTTCCTCCCTCTTTTTAAATTTTTTTAAGGCAGTGTGTGCCTGAAAGACAACCTGCAAACACTTCGGAGGCAGAACTTCTGCACCAAGGGGAGATTCACAGGAGCTTCCCCAGCTTCTCGGCAGCACAAACCCGCAGCCGGCCAGCCGCCCCCCAGGCATTTTTCTTCCCCCCCCCCCCATTTTTTTTTGTTTTTTTTTTTTTTTGCACGCTGTTTGTTATTTTGCATTTTGCGCTGGCAACATCCCGCAGCGGCCGGGGCACCGCGGCCCCGCCGCCGGCTGCAGCTCGCCCACGGCCGGGGCGTCTCGGTACCGCCCGCGGGGTCGTTTCCACCCCGGGCTCGATTTCACCTCTCAAGCCTCCGCTTGCCCGCGGGTCCCGAAGCGGCGCGGGCGGCTTTACCCCCGTTACCGCCACAGCGTTTTCATCCTGGCTGGAGGCTACAGTCTGGAGCGGGCGAAAGCAGGAGTCTTCTAACTGCAAATGAGGTGGAAATCTCTTTTTGCAGCTGAATAGAATCAAGCTGATCGCAACAGAGAAATCTTATTAAAAAAAAAATAAAAATAAAAGCCACAAAGCTGATTTTTTGTTAAGCTCTCGCACTCCGTATGTAATTGCTACCAATGTAAAACTTACCCGCCACATTTTAAAAAATTCTAATGTAAGATTAAAGTATAGAAATATGGAATTAATCGCTTTCCTGACCATTTTAGCTGTAAAGCAAGTCTTGCTTCTTTAAGTCACTATTCACGATTCCTGTGGGAAAGCAGTATTTTTTAATGGTGATTACGGGCTTGACCTGTAGAAAGTGGTAACGTACYATTTTACAGATGCAAGTGAAAGAATACAGATGCCTTGATTTGAAATACRTTAATTGGGTGTCCAAACACCGTGATTTAAAACGGTTTGTGGGAGCACGTGGTCCTAGCGAATAGGACAGACCCGCTTTTTAAAAGCTGGTTCTAACCACACACGCTCCTTTTGYGCCGCCAGCGTGCTTTAAGCAGTATTTACGTGCCTGCAGGTTATTTATGTTGATCTCTTGGTGGTACCTGTGCTTATCTTGCAGACCAGGGGCAGTGATTACACTATAAATCTGCAAGATAGCATTCCTCCCTCCCCCATAACTATCAAACTTAATAAATCCATTAAAAATAGTTGGGGAAAAAAAAAAGCATTTTTATATGCCCCCCACCCTCCACTAAGCAGGAGACTGCAGCATTGCAGCAGGTCATGGCACACTGCTCCCCACAGCACCAGGACTTCGCTCCAGCTTCCAAGCGYCAGTGCCCAGGCAGGGGCTGAGCCCCCTGCCCACCCAGCACCCCCGACGCAGAGCAGCCCTGCGCAGGGCTGCCCAGCCCTCACTGCTGCTCAGGCCGAGCCTCCCGCCTCTCGAGCCTGGAGGAGAAAGCTGGGACGCCCACCACCAGCTTCCCCATCAAGAGTGCTTCCCTTCCATACCTCTCCCGGACAAGTCTTGCGTACCTCCAGCCCTCTCACCAACCCCCAAACCCGTCTGGTGAGGAACAGGAGCTGCCTGGCCGCGAGGGCAGCTCCCAGCACCCCTGGGAGCACAGGGCAGGGGGGCCCACCCCTCCTCCTGCACCATCCAGGCTTCATCCCAGTGCTGCCAGCAGCCCTTGCATTCCCTCCCATGCTTGGTCCTCCCCCACTTGCTGCTGGCAGAGCCCTCACCCCACGGAGTRGACCCCAGCCCCATATTGCACTGCGCCCCTGGGATCCTTAGGGAAGAGTTCGGCTGCCACAGCAGTGCCCCCAGCCTGGCAGTGCCAGGGCGCAGCCCCTCCCTCGCTCTGTCCCCATGAACGACACCGAGCCCTTTTTGCTTGCTGCCTCCGCAGTGGTTTATTCGTGTAGGGAGAGAGGAACCCCAGGCCCGACCACCAGCAGGGAAGGTCCCAGGTGCTGCRCAGAGGAGAGTGCGCGGCCCCCAGGTGCCTCCCGAGCCGCAGMCCTCGCTCTTGTGGCAGAGACTAATTTCCAGCCTCACTAAAGCAGCAATGCAATACTGGAGAGCAACAGGCAATCCCAAACTCCAGTATTTACGTGCTGCTAGAGCACTGCTGACAACTTTCCATCCTAGCGCTTCTCCACAGCCTCCAGACCCCCCTGCACATGGCGTAACACAGTCCCTGGCAAACCCTCTGCCAGGGAAAGGACAGACTGGCAGGAGCATTACCTTGAACAATATATGAGAGGTAAAAAGCCAGCCGAAGGCATTGTGCTACAGCCAAGATCAAGCCATGCCCACATTGGAAAACAACAAAAAGGAGCCGAAAGTCCTTCCTGCCTGCGGGCCCAGCCCCGTTCAGACACACACAAGCACAAATTCATACAGTATATATTTGCAGCTGCAAAGGAAGTGCACAGATAGAAGCACCGAGAAGACTTATCTACACATACCTGTTCAACTGAACTAAAGAGATACAGGGGAATGTGTTAGCTTCCACATCTATGATAACCAGAAGCTCACTTTCTTGTCTTATCCTTGAGGTAATGAGGCAGCCCAGAATGGTCTGTATCTCCTTGTCCCTACAAACCATGATGTGCTGCTACATCTCCTCAAAGCCCACTGAATGTTGACATTCCAAATGGTATTTTGATTTTTTTTTAAACCATGATATAAGGTACTGAAGAACACTCTACAATGAAGACATTTAATGTGCATGCTTTACCATCATTGGACTTTTTTTTTTCTTCATGGGTGCTATCAGAAAGTCTGTAACTATAAAAGAACAAGCAGTTACACAGAGTAAACAAGCCAGTTTCAGAAACAAAATCAGAAATAAGCCATTCTCCCCAGCCCCCAACATACTTGACATTTGGGCCTTAACAAACCTACGCTTTCAGATCCAGCAGATGTGCTGATCTACTGTAAAGATCTCGCAGACCTTTCTGGCCCTCCCAAATGGTCTCTTGGGAAACGCTACCTTGAACTTCCTTCTTCTGGGCTGCTGAGCACCAGGGATTTTCCAACAGCAGCCCTGTTAGTATTTAAATCCAAATTCCCACAGTGCAAAATGTTTTATGCTTTCTTAAACTTATTTTAATTTGGATCATTTTGACTTTTCAGACATCTTAAAAAAACAAAAAAACAAACAAACAAAAAAAGTTTTTTTGGAAGATTAGATCATGCTCTTTCCCTATTTGAATGACAAAACTCAAGTTACCAGAAATGGAAAACACCCTGGTACTTCACTGCCTCCCTTGTCCATACCAGAAGGGAAGAAAATAACTGCAGGGCAGAAAAGAGCACAAACAAGGCTGTAACTTTCAAGTGCAGAGCCGCCAGAGGCAGTTACACGTCAGCATGTGAGTACCAGTACAGAAGCAGATAGCCTGACATTTTTGTATTTCCTTTTGACTTTTTTTTTCGGTTATGTGACAACTTCCTTCAATTCATTTTCTTAAAAAGCAGCATCACAAAAAACTGAACAATGTCAGAAGTAGTGCTATTCGTTCAAATGCTTGTGCTGTCTCTGAACACTGCTTATCCAAGATCCAGTTTGTCCACCTCCTAGTCTCTGCCTTTTTAGCAAACTTAAAAATAGGAATTTCAAAAGCTCTTATGACCTGTGCCAAATTATTGCAAGTTTTTAAATTAAATATTTGCCAACAAAAAAGCACTATTTTTTCTCCACTTCAGCGTCCTCAATTCTGATAGCACTAGTTCCAGCTCTCTAAAGAGCAATTGCTACTTACTGCAAAGAAACAAACAAGTACAAAGAGAAAGTTAAACCTTTATAAGCTAAAACAAAACAAGTCTCCACATAATTTTACTCTTCATTTTGTTTCTGTAACAACGTTTTACTTGACAGCACCTGTGTGGTCTTATTTATTTCTTCAAGTGACTTAAAAAAATACAAAAAAGCAAACAAGCTTAGTTCTAGAATCCATTTTCATCGTGTTTGAGGTTCATGTTTTAATAAATGTTTATATATAATCAGCCTTTAGCCTAGTTAGACAAGTGGGGCAAAGAGCTCTCTCCTAASCAAGAGTGACTTTCCAAAGTGATCGTTCAATACACGTCCACCAACCTTTTTTTCTGAGACAGAGAAGGCCAGCACTCACATGGAATATTGAGCAACGGCAATTCCACATAGGCAATAAAATACAGATCTGCAAAAACAGGTGAACGTATGCTATGAGAGCATAACTATTTTAAGCAAAACAAAGCTGTGTGTGAAGCATCCCGATTCACACTTCAGTTTCTTTCAGGATTTTTCAAACTTTGTGTTTTGGATCCTAGGTGTTAAATCAGAGAGATGGTAACTGAAAAGGATGATCTGAGTTTATCTCTGCCTTCTCTAGGTGTTAACCACAGTGTCCAAAGAGAATACAGCAATTCAGAAAGCTCTGCATTTATCCAGAGTGCCAGGGACAGGGATGCTACAAGCAGTTCAAAGCGGRCAGGCACACAAACTCACCTTTCCCATTTTACCTTTGACTGAAGACAAAGATGCATCAGCTCCTCCTGCAAGTGCTTCTTGCTTGACATAGGGCAATTTCTGTTTCAATAGGAACTAAAAAACAACACAAAGAAGAATTTAAAAAGCACATCAACAGGCACCGCGCTGCAGAGGGGTGAAATGTGCTGTAGGACAGCCTGGTTGCATGCAAAGGACAGAGGTAATATACATAGGCTCTGATGGGCACAAACCTTTTTGAATGGGGTGGATAAAGTCAAATTTTCACCCCCTAGATAGGCCAGATCACAAACTACTTAAGTAGTGATTGCATCCTGCTCCCTATTCTCCCCGTTACTTCAGCCAGGGCCAGCGGTACCATCGGAGTGAGCCAGTTGCCAGCAGCACACTTCTCGTGAATGGTGCTGGGAGCCCCAGCGGTCTGCAATGCCAGGGAGCGAGGGGAGTTGACATGGTGCCCACCAGGCCCCCGTGCAGAAGCAGCACCAAAAGCAGCAGTGGCGCAGCGTGTGGGAAGAGCTGCTGCACAACAGCTCGGTGAGCAGCAAACCCCCCTCCAGAGGGAAAGGAAATGTATTATTCGTGTTGCTTTGGAAGCTAAACCACCCCTCAGACAGACAGGTAAAGTACCTGCAGCACCTCCAGCAGTGGCCGCTGCCCAGAAACTGCCCTGCTTGTGCTCCAGGCAGCCTCAAGAACTCTATTTCAGTGCAAAGGCACTGAAAATATTCTCCAAAACCTGAGCTTCCCAAACACACCGCTCACTTCCACCTTACAGACGAGAAGTGAGCGTCAGAGGTGAGTCACATGCATATTCCTTCTTCTGCCATAAGCAAATGAGGGCTTCATGCTTGTTGTCTACACCCCAGTTATTTCTAGAAGTCAAGACTTCTACCTGTCACATACACAACTCAGACATCTACAGAAGTTTTAATTAAATCTTCCAACTGGGGAATTTGAACACGCAGAAATCCATTGCACAAAACAACGTGACTTCTGCTTGCCAAAGTATATTGAGCAGTTAAGCAGAAAACAACCCCCCTCAAACACATGCATGCACAAATTCACCCTGAAATACAGGGTTCCCTTAAAATGCAACTCAGTTCCTCTTTACTGATATTATAACAGCAAAAAAAAAAAAAAAAAAAAAAAAAAGTGAGAAAGAGCGCCATGGGAAAGGAAAGGAAATAAATATACAAGCCCATGACAGGACAGATTTGCATACAGAGCCTTCACTGACTTGCATACTCTCCACTTCAGTGCTAGGTAAGGTCAAAGACAAGTCAATATTAAGCATTTCCTACATATTTAGGCACAGGGAAAAAAAATGCTATCAAATTGTTTTTCAAGAGAAAGGCACAAAAAATACTGAAGGTATTGTTCTCCTTTGAAAGGATAATTTTAAAAAAAAGCATTTACTTTACAAAAAGACTAAAATAAATCATCTCACTACAGTTGAAGGTCCCAGATATTAGTGAGATGTTTACAATTATGGTAATGAAACAAAAGCAAAGGGGTGAGTTGCACCCACTGAAACATTTCATATGCGACTGGGTCTGTCTTAAAAAAAAAAAAAAAGCCACTTTAATTTCTGCCTTCGTTTGAATATTTAAACAATAAAATTTAAACAAAGTCATGTATTAATATTTACAGATGTGGCTAATAGCTGGAATCAAACCCGATGTTTGATCGACAACCACCAAATGTTTCCAGCTATTACATTTCTGATATGACTTGACTCAGAAGTCTGTCGAAGTTGAGCTTAGGCAGTGTAAAGAGAAGTGACTATTAAGCAGCACTAACAGTCAGATGTGGGAACTGCACACAGCAAAGTTACTTTCATTTGCACAGGAATCTACAGCGCATCTCCTCGGTGTGCAAATTACACATAAAAACTGCTACTACACATTTTACACGGCTAAAGCATCTTCCAAAGTAGTAGAAAATAAATGCATAAAAYGTATTTTAATGCACACTCGTACTTTAGAGCTATATGAGTGTGGATAATTTCTCATATATTTCATTTAAAATATTCTTTCCTCACTAGCCTATTTAGTAAAAGATTAGAGGAGTAGTATGCCTTTTAGACAAATAAAAGCACATTAGAGCTACATTTAAATTTTAGCACAGCATACTTTCTGCATATTAAATCATGCAACTTTAACATGCCTTTACACGGAACAGAACATCCGAAACCAAACCGATACTACAAAAGACAAATTCAAATAACGTACAAAATTAATTCATTAATTTTACTTAACTTTGATTTTGACCCGAATATTCTTACTAGTTTAACTGTATCAAGACAAGTCTATTAACATGACACTGAGCTATTTCTACTCGCAAAGGCCTGCGGGGTAAGACTTTGACTTACAGTACTCCAGAAAACCAGTAAAATCCACAGTAAAATTCCAGGATCCACAGTTTTTTCTCAACACTGCTGAACAGAAGAAAAGTATGATGCTTCTTGTTACTTCCATTTTTTGCATTGTCATCTCATCCAGTTTTAAACAAGGGACAGATCTGGAAGCCCGAATCCTAAAAAGTTTTTTTGTTGAGAATAGGAGAAAAAAAAAA
>NW_028187177.1:1404114-1405100 GCF_003343005.1 Rhea americana | reverse complement strand
TTTTTTTTATATATATACATATAGATGGGTCAGTTTGCCTGAAGCATTAACTTGAAGCTTCCCTCTTGTATTTCATAAATGTTTATTGCATTAGCAGTTCAATTTTACTGTACTTCCCACCAAAGTGGATTAACTAAATACAGACTTTCACAGTCAATGGCAACTTCGATTTCTTCGGAGCAGATGATGATGAAACTCGGCAGATATTTGCTCACCTACATACGTACCCGCAGAACAGAAAAGTGCATTTTTTTACTCCCAAACATCTGTGTTTTAGTTTGGGAAACTGATTTTCTTAAACCATGAAAAAAAATTGTTTATGTACCTGATGTACATGCGGTAAAAATGATGGATTTGGAATTTAGAAAAGAAAAAGGAAAAAGAAAAGAAAGAACCCCCCCCACACATCTCATCACAGCAAACCAGCAACCAGGACTCAATTCAACGAAAGAAAACTTCGCTTGGAAGTTTGCGTTTGCCAGGATATTCAAATTTCCTGTGCAAACCAAGTAATGAGAAAAAAAGCCCCGAACAAACAACCAAAAAAAAAAAACCACGAAAATTCAGGCGCCAAATTTTATTATTTTAAATTAGTCCATCAAATTACTTTGCACTTATTTAAAATATATTTTTATATGTATAAAAAATACCTTCTCATGMGCGATTTTTTTCACACCGTGGCCCGTGAAATCAGCTAAATTCGGTGTTTGCTACCGGGGTGTGCAGGCCGGACAGGAAAAACCAGATCAGGGCCGGCAAAAACGTTAATTAAAAATTGTATTAAAAAAAAAAAGAGATAACGATAAAAATAACGATAAAGACCAAAACGAAAAAAGCCCCAAGGAAACACACCTGCAGGCGGCAGGAACGGCCCCGCGAGGGGGGCGGCGAGGCGCCGGGTTGCGCCGCGGCGGGGAAGGCGAGCCGTTTTCCGCGGAGAAAAAAAAAAAAACAATAAAATCAAATAACGACAAAACAAACAACAG
>NW_028187177.1:1400888-1403225 GCF_003343005.1 Rhea americana | reverse complement strand
GGCTCGGCCCGGCTGCGGCGGGGGCACACGGGGGCCGGGGCGGGTCAGAGCAGGGACAGGACGGCTGCGGTGGGATCGGGAAGCCAGGGCAGAGGCGCCGCGGTGGGATGAGGAGGGCCGGGGCCGGGGCGGGGACCCGCGGCAGGGCAGCAGCTCCGTGGCGCAGTTTGGCCCGTGCCGTGACCCTTCTGCCGGCGCTGTCTGCGGGCCCGGGGGGCTCCTGGCCGTTCCGGGCGGACCCCGCTCGCGCTGCTGCAGTCGGGCGCTGGTTTCTTTCCTCCCCAGGCGAAGCCTTGTCAGTGGTGGGCTGGATTTTACTTTTTCCCTCTGATATTTCTGTAGGGAGTGAACATAATAAATATGATCCTTAAGCAGAACCGAAGCAGAGTCTTTTGAATACAAAGCAGAGTGCAGRTAAACAGGTAAAAGCGAAGTGGGGCCACATAAGAGACGTTGTCCCCAGGCCTGAAGAACTCCTGTGCTGCGGGGGGAGTGAGCGCGGAGCTGCCCGCGGTTTGGGGTCTGCGGGGAGACGCCGAGTGGGACCACTGGTGGCATCACGGGTGGCCTCAGCTATGGATGGCCGGCAGTTCTTGTCCTGTGCTCCCAGCTTAAGATTTCTGTGTTGTGTGCCAAGAGGACTGGTGGGATTTCATGGGATTTCAGTCCAGAAAGGGTAGGAAGATCCAGAAGTTGAGGTGCCAGCAGCTCTGTGGAACCAGGACTGGAGGAACCTGGGGAAGAGGAGTCASCTGCTTGGCTCCAGTGCGATGGAGATGCCGTTTCTGGCATGGAAGTGCAATGACCTGGCATTTCTGCACTTTGCAATCAGCTAAAAGTTGCTTTCAGAAGAAAAATCTCAAYGGAAAAAATGTCAAAAGCCACATGAGTGGGTAACCTTTGCCCAAATAGGTTTGTTCTTCTGCCACTTCCCTCGATGGTTTATGGCCTCACTTGGGGCAGGGAGTGGTTGATGCTTTTTCAGTTGGGTTGAAAGTTACTTTCTTGCTATTCAGTGTGTGGTTGCATGCATCAGTTACTGGGCTGTCCAAAACACAGCACAGGATATCAGAGTGGGGCTTGCAATTTTTTAAATTATTCCATTACTCCGATACTTGAGTTCTCCACTAACACTGATTTGCGGCCTTCCTTTCCCAGTCCCGTCAGCTCAGGAAATGTTCTCCCTGTTTCTGTGTGCAGGCGGAACGGCTTCAGTGACTTACCCAAAGTTGCACAAGAATCAAACCCAGCTCCTGCTGTCTAACGCCTTACCCGCAGCAGGTTTATTTTGGGAACCACATTGCATGTGTGCTGGGTGTGGGCTGGTACTGCAACACGCTGCTGTCCAGGAGGCCTGGTGAAGTGGTGGGGATGGGGATGGGAATCGGAGCGGGAGAGCCYGGGRAGGGCGCCTGCACCCTCCGGGGGAYGCCSTGGGGGAGGACAGGGTGTGGGAAGGTGGGCTGTTTGGAAAAGTGTTTTTTAGGATTCAGTGTGAAGAGCCAGAGCTTGGGAGGAAGGGCAGTGTGTACAGGTGGGAAGCCCAGTGAGCTGAGAGCCCAGGGAAAAGTGTTACTGCGAAGGCAGTTCTCTTCTCCCAAAGGAAAAACGCAGATCTGGAGGATGAAAATTTTCAATTTTGTGACAGGCGTCCTTTGGAGTGGGCACGACACCGACATCTCCGCTCACTTAGGCTGAATCCAGAGGATTCATGATCTTGCTCTTGCAGTTTTTATTCCCACCAACCCTTCCCCGCTCGCTCTCTCTCTCAAAAAAAAAAAAAAAAAAAAAAAAAATATCTGTTCTCACAGGTGAGCAGTGAAACAATTAATTATGCTGTGTGAAGTGCTTCTGATCCTCTGATGGAAACATGTAGGGGCAAAACACTATTATTTTGCAACTTGCAAAGCCTGATAACAGCAGTGAAAACGGAAAAAATCTTACCACTGAAGGGTATTACAGCACTGTGCTTTTTCCACTGAAGATCTTAGAAACTCGCTGACTCGCTGACTGCTGCTTTTCATTTAGCAGCGTTCTCCCCCCCTTTTGAAAGAAATGCAATCACTACCAAGTAGTCTGGTGGGACTTCATCTTTAAACAAATAATGTTTTTCTTGTTGGGTGTGCACTATTATTTTCTTAATTATTCCTG
The DNA here is from genome assembly GCF_003343005.1 of Rhea americana. Taxonomy (NCBI): domain Eukaryota; kingdom Metazoa; phylum Chordata; class Aves; order Rheiformes; family Rheidae; genus Rhea; species Rhea americana. The sequence goes on along the minus strand of NW_028187177.1, from coordinate 1,401,074 downwards.
GATTTCTGCCTGTTCCACCAAGAGTTTTCTCAGATGGCAGAAACAATTGGTTCTTTTTTATTATGCTAATAGCAAAAAGTATCCCTAATAAAAAAACTCTGTACATCCCATAAACCAAAACAGGACACATTTTGCCAACAATCACACCTCTTCATTGAGGCATCTTATATACTTTTTTTTTTTTTT
>NW_028187177.1:1394744-1400868 GCF_003343005.1 Rhea americana | reverse complement strand
TATTGTTTACTATCACTACTTACCCTGGCTGCCTGACAGCACTTTGGTGTCAAAACGAAATGAATCAGTCTTTTTTTTTTTTTTTTAGCACCGAAGCCCTCCCACTCACCTTTAGCACGTAGGAAGAGCTCTCGACAGATGTGGCAGGGAATGAACGGGCAAAAAGATTCACCTACCTCTCACACCTATTTGTGGGTGGCCTGAAATTCATTTGGCTTCGAGGCTCAGCCGCGAGGTAGATGGGTAGGAAGTCTGGCCAGGAGTCATCTGTTGGAATCATACCTTGTCTATGGAAAATGTCGTTGTGTAGCTTCGTCTGACCCGCACCCTTGCAAGAACTAATTAAAAAAAAAATACCCCACGCTTATTGGAATGTCAAATATAAATGTCAGCATTTCAAATGAAATGGTATCTTGGGAGGCTCCTGCACATTTAATCAGCCGGTTGCGCCATCTATATCATGGACTAAAAAGCAGCAGCGAGAACCACGAAAGGCACTGGCTTAACATCAGCAAAAGTGTTTGCCAAGCTTGGATTATGTCACTGCTTTATGATCTTGCTTTGTAAAGGGAGAATACTCTTGGGGAGCAAGGACTCGGCGTGCCGGATCTGCAGCGAGAGCAAAGAATGAAGGCTGCTAGCAGAGCCCGGGGGGAGGGAGCGGGAATGCCGCGGCRCTCGTGCAGATGGATGCTTTACGTCCGCCTGCGCCGAGCCCCGATGCGCCCTGCGGATCGCTCGGGTTGAAAGCAAAAAGCCCCAGACGCCYGGCGAAGCTGCGGGCCGCTTTCCCCCCGCGCTGCCCTCCCACGTGCGCACCTGCGCCGGCCCCGGGGAGAGCCCCGCGCCCCGCCGCGCGCGCCGGCTTGCTGGCGCCCGGCCGCGATGCCTTCCCCCCTCGTAGCTGTGCCAAGCGGCGCCACCGTTCCCGYGCGACGGGCTGGCCGGCGAGTCCCGGGGGTGCCCGGAGCAGCTGCAGAAGGCAAAATGCTGGTGAAACAGCGACCGTAAGAAACTTTTCCTTTGAAGAGAGCAAGTTTGTTTCTGCAGTGATTTTTTTTTTTTTTTTTTGCTGCCAGCCTATATAACGGACTCACCTTGGCTAACTGCAAATGGAAGGAGAATAAAGCGGAAAGCCGGGGAGCTGCCTGCCCTCTGAAGGGCGGCAGGACAGGCGGCGCCGGGGGCCGCAAAGGGCCGGAGAGACTCGTCTCTAAGGAGCTGCCGGCTGCGTTTGTAGGAGCCATTCTGCGAGCGCTGCCCTCGGCGTCCCATTTTGGCGAGAGCCCCGCGYGGACCCCGTACCCTGGAGCGCCCTGCCCGGGCCTGGGACGTCTCCCCTGCCCCTGCGCCACRAAGCCGCGTCTGCTTCTGGGCGCTGGGTGAGTATCAGGCCGGCCCCCGGCGTTTTGCCTTGCACCAGCCTCGGCGCTTTGCAGCTCCCCGGCTTTGCGCGCTGCACGGCAGCCCCGAGCTCGGCGAAAACGGGTGCGGTGGCCGCGCCGACGGGGTCTTGGCAGCACCGCTCGCCTCCTCTTGGCTTCGGAGCGCCCGGAGCGCAGCGCTGTCTGGACGGGGATTTCGTTACCCGCCGCGCAGCCTGCCAGCGCAACCTTGTCATTGCAATTTGTCACACATATTTGCTATGTGTTTAGCATCTCGCTGCGGGCTCGTTTGCCAGGCGATTCATCTCATCGTTGCTTGTCCGGGGTGGAAAGCGGCTCCGTGATCACCGAGCCAAAGCCGGGTTTCTGCTGCACCATGCCGCCTTGGCGGGGGCTGGCGTGGGGGCCGTGCTGTGCGCTGCCCCTCCRGAGCACAGGTGTGAAGGAGGGCTTTTTTGGTTGTTTTTTGGGACCAGCCACCGGAAAACTTGTGCAAAGGTCCCAGCCCCCCTCCCCTCCCCTCCTTGCCATTTCCATTATTTGCTCTATTTTGTATTTACTGCAAAACTTGCTGCATCGCCTGACGTTTTTTGGTTATCAAAATATTTTGATTATGTGTCAGGGAAGGGACGGTCTGATAGCGCAGCAGACGTTTCGATAGAAAACCGCTTCTGTGGCTGTAAAATATTCTTGCTCGGGCCAAGGTTGGTGGGCAGTGAGGTATTGCAGCCTGCCCTCGCCAACCGGCTTCGCTCCGAGCGCGGGAGCTCGCGGGAACCGCGGCCCGGCCTCTGCGCGCCGGCCCCGGGCTCCGTGGGCATCGAGGTGGCCCCCGAGATGGCCGGAGCGCTTTGCTGCTCCGTTTCCTCCCGCGGTAAAAATTCAAAGCGCACCCGCGGGCGCCAGTACGGGGATGTGCCGCTGGCTGCGTTTCTCCTACCCCTCCCACTGGTTTCCTTTCAGCAGCCGAAAACGATTTCTGACCAATGATAGTGAAATGCCAACAGGAAAAACACCTTGGAAACTTGTGATCTCTCTTCAGGAGTCTCCGGACACAAAAATAAAGTCTACCAAGAAGAGCTGGCGAGTGCTGTTGGCAGAGGATGGGCGAACGCCGGGAATCAGGAGCCGTTTGCATCCTGAAAACAAGGCGCCGCTCACACCTTTGAAATTGCCTTGAGGCACTATCCAGCGGAGCGGCTCCTCGGCTTGACTGCAAAGCAGTGAACGGTTTTGAAGATGAGTATTTATTCAAGCTGCACATGATACCTTTGCCTGCTCTTGCAATTTTTCCATGTCTAAACAGTCTCGTGTTACTTCCCTAAAACCTGCAGGTTTGGAACTTTTTCTGACTTGTGTTACCAAACTTGCAATTTGTCATTAATACGGTATCCTGTCAGAAATACACTACTCCAGGCATGTGTGTATAAATATTGTACTCTCCTGGCAAAGCAAAACGTCATGATAACATGATGTGTTATTTAATACAGAGCTGTTGATTAGACAGGGACATCTGCAATACAAATCAGTCCTGACATCAGGCATTTGCAAAAGTCCTTGTTTTGCTGATGCAGTAGGAAAACTAATATTTTCATCGGATTTTTCTTTTTTGCATTGTGCTCCTTTACCATCCCAGGGACATCTGCCACATGCCATGTAGTATTTAATTATACTGTCCAAGAGTTATTTTGCATGATTTGGGGCAGTAATGCAGGAGGCACCTCTCAGGCATGCGAGGAGTTCTGAGAAATAGTAAGTTAATGCTTGTCTTCAGGTGCCTTGGCCCTCCTCTTCGGAAAGAGGGTCTGCCTAGTGGCTTTTTATCTGGGGGAGATATTAATTCCTAAAAGCAAAGTCATGTAGGATAGGTGAAAAGAAAAACCAAGCAGTGAAGCTGTGCATTGCTTGCAGCCGACATCCACCAAGCTAAATCCCGGCCTGTCACGGGCAGCTTCTCCTGGCTCTCCCAGGCAGCACCGTGCTCTTTCCTGCCCGCTCTCCCCATCCTGTTTTTCATTGGCAAAATCCAGTTTCAAACAGTTGTCGCCCTTCGTCCAGCTGTTTGTGACAGAAGACTGGGCCCTTACCTGCTGCATCYGGCCTACCTCCAGCGAAATCCAGCGACGGCTCTGTGCTTTCCACCTAAACTGGACGCTGTAGCGCTGTTCACAGGCAAGGAGGCAGAAGGTCGTTTCACGCCGTCGCTGGACGGCTCTCGAAAGCTGCACTCGAGGCCCCCACCGCCCCTGTGCCCACGTGCTACCCGTGGGCACGGCTGCCCGCCGGGGCTGGCACGGGACGCGGCCCGGGCAGCGGGGCCGTGCCGTCCCCSGGCGGCGGGGGCTGTCGGTGCGAGCGCCCCGAGCGAGGAGGAGAGAGCGAGACGGGAGAAACCGCGGGAAGGAGGGAAGCGGCAGCGAAACCAGTCCAACCCCGAAGGCAGCGTGCCAAAGCGAGACCACCCAGARCACGCTTAATTAGCGCTTTTGCTCAGTCGGCGCCTCTCCCCGCTCGCCCGCACCCTCGCGAGACGTCAGCCCCGAGGGTGCAACGGCACGCTGCTCCGGCTGCCAGCGGGAGAAGCGGGCGCCCGCGGGCCGGGAGGAGGCTGCGGCGGCAGAGCAAGCAGCGAGCGAGGCCGACGGCGGGCGCGCAGCGCGCCTGYGCCGGGCTTCGCACGGCCTCAGCCSCCGCGGCGCAGCACCCCACGCGCAGCCCGCTCGGACGTTCGCCCCTCCCGGACAACGTCCTGCCCGCTGCAAATCCTGCTCTGCTTCGCCCCRTCCCGGGAGCCCCGGGGAGCGCGGGGAGCGCGGGGAACCCCTTTGCGCCATCCCGGCTCATCCCTAATTTGGGAGAGGTGGCAACGGGCCGGTCTACAGGGAGGGCCACGTTTTATTTTTATTCGTCGGCGAGAGCATGCTGATTGCCTCTAATGAAATATTTTAATAATAATAATAAAAAAAAATGATTCCTGAACCTTGCTTCTGGGAACAGGACCTTAATTTCTGTACCTCTTACAGGAAAGAAATCCAATTCTGTGTTAAACAGAGATTTTAGCCTCTCAGGGAAAATACCTAACTGTAAAGAGACAGAAGAAAAAGCCCAAATTAGTTGTGTGATGTCAGTAAATGATACCATGAGTTGAGAAATCCAGCACGAGTTTCGCTGAAACCGCTCACGGTTTCCACCCCCTCCCCATCTGCCGAGAAACCCCGTGCGCGGGCCGGGGGGCGGAGGGAGCGCCGTATTTCCACATCTGGTTTTAGGAAGATTTGGAAAAAATCCTTTCGCTGAAGGATTAGCACCGGTAACGAAGTTTATTTGTTTCTCTCGATATACGGTAACATATCGGGACTCGGGCATAGCTGTAACCCAGCTGCCCGGGAGCCGCGTTGCTCGCGGGGCGCGCGCGTGCCGGGGAGAGCCGGGCGGCCCGGCCGGCTCGCCTGCCTCTGCCTCTGCTTCCTGCCGCCCCAAAAGATAACGGGGCTGTTCCCAACCAGGGAAAAACTTCCCCTGTTTCATTTTATGCATCTTTAAGTGGGAAAGTTTTACTATCAGAGCCCTGGTTCTTTCACACTTGCACTTATTTCAGCTCTGTGGTTTCTTGCACTGAAGGGAAAGCAACTGTTGATGATGCCGAGGCAAGTTAAACAGGAGACACCTACGTGTTTTTAACCATTTCTTTGCATCTACAAAAATGGTTGCAGAAAGCAGGAAGCTCCACTTGGAAACACAAGGAGTTTGTCTGGGGAGAGTGTTCTGTTTAATGAGTCGTGCAAAGCAGAGGGGTGCAAAGCGCAGTCTGCAAAAGGCCGGTTTCGGTTTGCCAGGGATGCTCTCGGACGGCGCGGCGAGCGCCACCGCCGCCGGGGCGAAGCCGCGCGTTGGGGAGGGATTCGGGACAGGAGCAGCCCGGCGACGCGCGGGAACCAGCTGCTATTTCCCGCGTCCTCCGGTCCCGCCGGCGCCACCGAGCACCTCTTCCCGGCCTCGCGGGTTTTTAACCTCTCCTCACTGAAACTCCCGGGCAGGTTTTGTTTTTCCCAGCGCTCGCCGGCTGCAGTCTTGAGCCAGCGACTGGCCTCCTGCACGCTCCCCGGGGACGGCGGCGGGCAGGGAGCCACCGGCGCTCAGGAAGAGCCGCTTTGTTGTGCAGCAGAGCCATTGAATTCAGCCGCTTCCAGGGAACCCCACGCTTGCTTTAGAGATTTATTCTTTGAGAATAAATCTAGAGATTCATTGCTGCGGAAAGCGGCTCTGCAATGCCGTGCCGACGGAGCCCGGCGCACCCGCGTGCCACCGTGGCGGAGCAGCTTCCCTCGGCGGTGCCCGTCCCGCCGGCGGCTGGGCAACGCGGTCCGGAGCGGGCAGAGCGACGTGGCACCGAGCGGGGCAGCCGGAGGCTGCGGAGAGGCCGGCTCCCCGAGCACGGAGATGCCCGTGGGGCGGCCTCCGCCGGCGGGTCRCCGCTCCCACGACGCTGCTTGGCTGCAGCGAGGCAGCTTGAGCCATAAAAGTGCTTTTTATAGGTCATTTGAGAAGGTATCCCGGCAGCTGCCACTTACCCCGTGCGGAGCGCAGCTCCCCCGCCCCGCTGCTCCAAAGCAGCCTTAAACCAACGCACCGTTTGCTAGCGGAGCCGGCAAGGGTTGCAAACGCCGAAAACGCGGGCGGGCCGCGCACGAGCTTGGCGCCGGCCCTTGCGCCCCGCGCCGCATCCCGGCCGGAGCCGG
>NW_028187177.1:1359254-1394696 GCF_003343005.1 Rhea americana | reverse complement strand
GCCGAGGCGGGAGCCGGGCGCACGTCGGGGTGCTGGTGCAAAAGGCTGCGCAGGGCGATTTGAAAGGGGGGAGAGGGGTGACAAGCAGGGCGCCCCGGGGTGCACCCAAAGGGTGCCGTGCAGGCGGGCGGCGGATGCTCGGCGGTGCCGGCCGGGCCGGGCCGAGGACCAGCAGAGGGAGCGCAAGAGTGCAGGAAGCCCCCCGGGGAGCCGGGGGGAGCGCGGGAGGCTGGCGGCGGTGGGCCCCCCGGCGCCTCCCGCCCCGAGCCGCCGGCTCCACGGACCCCGCTGGCTTTCGGAGTTTGCTCTGCGGGAAAAACACCGCGGCCGAGTCCGGGAGATACTTTGCAGGACAAGCCGCGTTTGAATAAAAACAGACCGGCCGTCCAATTGCAGGCGAAGGCGGGGGGCACGTCCGCGCCGGGGCCCGGAGCCGTCCTTCCCGCCCGGGGCGGCCGGCCCCGCCGCGCCGAGGGGAAGTCCGGGGCTGCATCTGCCTCTGCGACTGCAGCCACCGGGCTGGGAGCGTCCCCCGTTCTGCAGGGGGTCCAGACGCGCCGTCGCAAGGGCTCAAACGAGCCAAACGACGGGCGACTTCCAGCACGCGGCTGCTGGCAGTGCCGTACCCGGGGCCTGGCTGGGCTTGTTGGCTCGGGAAGAGCGGTGCCGGGGCTTTGCCCCTCCAGCCCCAAGGGAATTCACTCCTAGCCTGCGCTGGCGTTAAAAAGGTGCTGGGTGGTTTAATTTTAGGCGCAGTTATCTTTCCTACTGCAGGGTCTAGCACAATTGCATGGCAGGATGTCTGCAGAGGTCAGGCGGGAATGACGGAGGTGTTAGTCACTCCCAAAAAGGAATTAAATCGCGCCGGGGAGTTTGCACAGTCACTTCTGGTGCCGCTGCAGGGAGAATCGCTGGGGCTCGTCTCACGGAGCCGCTCTATTTACACGGCAAAGCATAGCTGGCATTTTTCACATTTTCTGGTGTCTTTTGCAGCAAGCCTGCGTCACAGCTGCCGGGAGAGACTGTCCCGGACGGCAACGGGCTCCGAGCTGCCTGGTGGGTGCTGGGGGAAGCGGCGGGACGTTCCGCGGCGCAATGGGAAACCGGAGCGCGGGGATGCTCGGAGCAGCGCTCCGGCCRGTGCATTGGCCCTGGCCCCGGGGGCAGCTGCACACCCTGGAGCRACTGCAGCTTTCTCACTCTTGGGCAATGAACAGGGCCTGAATATTGTCAGGGATTTCGGAAGAAACTGCTTTTAGATTGCAGTAATCTTAATTGCAGCTGGTGGTATATTTTGCTGTGAACAAGGAGGTTCTTTGCAAAGTTTGACATTCTGGTTTTCATTGCATAATAGTTAGTGATTATATTTTTCCAGTATTAGCCTGTGCTAATCTCAATGTGGGCCTGAAACGCCAGTAGCATGATGGCATGAGCCAGCTGCCACGCAAACCAAGGCGTTACTTGCTTTCTGCAGGCCAGGAACACCAAGTGACTCCTGACTGCTTCTCTCTGCCATAAACACATCTCATTGACGGCCAGTTGGCTGCTTTCAATTTTACTAAAGGCTCTGCAAGTTCCTCTTGAGGTACAGATGCTACCAGGGACATGCATTTGTCACGCTGGTGCACACTGCAAACAAAAACTTTCTGCAAACGTGAATTCCCATTTTTAAACCCATCTATTCCCACAGTATTTCTTCCCATCATTATGGACTCACAATTTTCCTAATGAGGATAGACGTGAATTGTCCTTAGTATTTCCACCGACCACCTACATAACCAGAACTTCTTCCCTTCCATGCAAAATCCCAGCAAAAGGAGGCATCAACAAAATTATTTAATAAAGTAATAATGAAAATCAGCAGCTCATCATAAGAATGTAGTTTAGGCTCAGGGCATGTTTTTCCACAGAAATATGACTTTAAGGACACATTTAGAGTTCCACCGGTGAAACTAAAGACACGATATTTAAAGCGGAACATAAAACAACATGGGCACTGCAGTGTCTTAACCTAAACTGGAGTACGGCCCCGGCGCTGGGGCGCAWCGCAGCGCGTGCTGCTGTGCGTGCACAGGCAAATCCGGACGGGAGGGATGGCACGGCTCTGCTTACCCCGGTGGCATGTAAAAGCAAACACCCCGGGTGAACTGATCATTAACTCACCGTGCTTTGCTTTCGTGCCTTTGTATAGGAATAGAAACATCTCCCCTCGCCTGCCTCGCGCCGTCTGTTTTTGTTTGCTCTGTCCCCACCAGGGCTGATTTAATAGCCCTCCTCCAGCTCCGAGCAGGCTATCATTTGCTCGCAGATCAAAACAAGGCTGGCTGCCTTACATCTGCAAAAAAAACCCCTAAATTCTGCTTTACAATGGAGATAAAAATCCTCCTCTCGGTTTCAGAAAACAAAAAAGCAGCAAAACCTCTGTGTGGTTCAGGACAGTCCCGTGAAAACGCAGACTTGACTGCGCACTTGGTAGCAAGCCAATTTGATGCATTAATCTAAAGAAGTAAATCACAGAAATAAGAGATAAGCACATGTTTCCCCCAAGCAAGCAGAGGCCACTTGGCTGTGAAAGGCAAGTCCTTCTCGAGTAATGAGTGGGAGACTTCAATTTCATGCTTGCAATTGGTGTTTCTTTAGGGGCTTGCAGGCTGCGAGTAGAGGAGTAGCTGCACGCTATCAGCCATCTATTGAAAGCCTATACGTCTTGCACGGTTCCCAGAGCTAGCAGAAAAGTCAGAGCAGACTATTTTCCCACCCACACACTTTCACAAGGAGTGAGCGGCGCCACTGCTGCACAGGTCTGGTAAAGGGTCAAGGATTTATTTTTCTTGAGCGAGCAACAAACTTTTTTTTTTTTTCCCTCCTCCCTCCCCTCCATCRGCAGAAATGTTTTGTGGTGGCGAGGCACCATCCTTAGCAAGCAGTAGTCCCTGCTCCCAAGGTGCCTCCGCGGCTGCAGCACAGCAGCGCGCGGAAACCCCTTCTTGCACCGAGGCAAGGTTTGAAGACAGGGGCCAGAGAGGTAGGAAACACCTGAGCTGCTGCTTGTGAACTCTTAATCCGCCTCCCTGATGTTTAATGACGCGTGCCTGTGTAATTAGTGCTTGGGCAAYGAGTGCTGGTTTTCCTGGTGGCTCTGGGGCCTCGTTTAGGCAGGAAGAGCCCCACGACGGGTCTGCCTGGCACCAGCACCAGCAGCGCGGAGGCGGCCGGGCACCTGCACAGATTGGAGCTGCCAAAATGGAAAATTAGGCAAAAAATTGATGTTGCTTTGTATCCGTCTTGGGTTGTTTTTCCCTCCTTTGATGAGCTAAAATCCAGGGGTTTCTACAGGGAKTAGGCGCGCTGGCGAGGTCTGGCGCAGAGCTCAGCGCTGCGCCCAAGCGCTGTCGCTCGACCTGGCCAACAGCACCTCGGGGAGCCGGTTCGGGCACAGGGAACGGGCTCCGCGGTGACCGCTCGTGACRCTGATGGGAAGGGTGGAGAGAAAAGTACATCCCAAGCAATACCTGGTCTCCTTCAGCCATTTACACCGCTTATAAATCTGAACCAAACCGCATTTGCAAACGGCTTCGTAACCATCCCCAGGTCCCCTGGCTCCCAAAGCACCAGCCGGTGACGCKGGGCCTGCCGGGCTTTGGGGGAAATGCGCGGTCCCGCGGACGCCGAGCGCCGCCGGCCCGGCAGCAGCGACGCTCTTGCTGCCGGGCGAAGAGCGTTGCTGCTTTACAGGGCTGCAGGTGAGCCTTGGCCCTGYGTTCGCCTTGCTGGTGTCTAAGCTAACACTTTGTGCTGGTTGCTGTCGCTTTAGGTATCCGTTCTGCTCGGCTTCAGCTCATCCAGCGAACTTTTTGGTCAAGCGTCAGCTGCACTAAATTTGTGCAAAGCAATTCTCATGCTGTCCAGATGCCACCATTGCTAAAAATAGTCCAGTCTAGTCCGTTTTCCCAGCTTCTTGCCTTTTATCAGTGCTACTTTTAATAGTCTTTGCAATATTTTAAGAAGAAGCGCTGATGAAGCGTTTGCACTCTGGGTCCTCTGCGAGCTGGCAGGGAAAACGGCATGGCAAGAGGATTATTCCCACAGTTTTTCCCCCCAAAAAACCCAACAACAAAAAAGAAACATCCAAAGCCTTGCCGTGGTGCATTTGTGGAGTGGGGCTGCATATAAATCACCCATAACTAAGCGCAGGGTTGCAGAGCAGGCGGAGCGGAGCAGGGCAGGTGGTGGCGGCTCTTCCCCGGGGAGCCGGGGCCGCCCCAGCACGGCGAGGGCCGCGGBGGCGCGCAGAGGCCGGGAGCTGCCGCTTCGCTTAGGCGGTTTGACAGCTTTCCCGTGTTAAACGAGTGCACGCTGCTGCCTGCTGCTACGGGAATCTCGGGAGAGTCGCGAACRGATCCATTGAGGCTGGAGCGCGGCGACGCCGGAGATGTAATTAATAAACTGGGCAAGAGGAGGTGTGTGTGGGGGGGAAACAAATTTGCTGGGGTTTTACCCGGTGACCAGGCACGTCGGGTCAGGGCGAACGAGCAATGCGGACGGACGCAGACGCCGGCGCTGCCCCGCGTGCTGCCYGCCGCTGGGAGCGGGCCGGAGCGCGGCGCCGAGGAGCTGGGCCCCGAACGGGGCTGACGAAGGGACCGGCAGCATCGCCGAGGATGGGACAAGCTTTGGGCCACGGGTGGGACAGCAGACAACAACGGAAACGTGACTCCTCTGCTTTTCTGTCCTGTTTTTTACGTCGTCTTTGCAAAACACCCGCCAGTGGCCCAAAAGAAATGAGAGTTTGCAAAAATAGCTGGGGATGCATGCCTGGTACAGACCGGGCAAACTGGGGCTCCCCAAATCTGCTTTAAACATCTGCTTTCGGCACTGCTAGCTGTAGCCAGCGCCGTCAGSACGGGGAGCCCGTCTGGCTTTAAATCGGGTCCCTCTAAACCACGAAAGGACTTGTGGGACGCTGTGCTGATTCACAACACRCTCCTGCACGCACTGCAAATAAATTAAACTTAATTTGCCGCTCGGCTTCTGCTCAGCGGGCACGTGCCAGCTTCGAGCGGTTTTCAGAGGGATCCCTCCAGGCTGGCTTAGAAACACGGCTTTGGCCGGGCCAAGGCAGCGGGTTCCCGCAGTGCCTCCGGCCCCGGCAGGCGCTCCGGAGCCTTTTGCATGGCCGTGGCATCACGGGGAGGAAGCGGCTTCGCCTGGGAGCGGCACGGCTGCAGCCCTGCGCTCGGCACCGCTCTCTTACGGATGAGGGAACCATTTCCGAGCCCTGTCTGTGTGTCCGGGAAGATATTCCCTCCTTGAAACTTGTAACTCCTGCGCCAGCTGCTTTTCCCCAAAGCACCCAGATTCCCTCTCCCTGCAAAAAAAAAAAAAAAGAAAGAAAGAAAGAAAGAACGAAAAGAGAGAGAGAGAAAAAAAAAGAAGAAAAAAGTTGCAAGCGGTGCAGAGATCTTTATCTGGAGCCGGAGGGGAGGGCGGGACGCGGCGGCCTGCGCGGAGCGGAGTGGAGCCGCACGGCCGGGCTGCCGCGCACGGCGCCGCGCTCGCCAGCACTCGCAGGGAACCAGATTGCAAGGGAAGGTTTTATTGCGCAGCCGTCTAGCCCGTATCAGCCAGCTATTTGGCTGAAGGAGACGCGTCCGCTCAAAGCCAGTTTACAGCGCAGGCTTTATTTTTATTTTAAAAGCATCTGGAAATTAAAAGTCCCCTTTGGCGCTCGTCCACTTTGGAGGGAAAGGCAGGCCTGCCGTGGGGCCAAGCGGCCCTGCTCGGGCGGAGGTGGGGGGATCTAGGGCTGGGATGCTCCTCCAGCTCCTCGAGCAGCCGCGGGCTGCTGCCGTGCCCCGGCGTCCCGACCAACCTCCCGCGCCACGCGCCAGCCCCTCTCATGTTTTGGAAAGAGGAAAGAAAAAAAAAAACTAAAAGAAGTAAAAACTTGGTTGTATGTAGTGATAGGTGTGCAGAYGCGTTTCCATCCTGCAGGAAACGTGCGGGTGCTGGAAGCCTCTGGTAAAGACAACCTCTCAGCTCCGCGCAGCAGGGAAATAAGGAGGCACCAGCCCAACAGCGTGGGATTTCCACTGCAGAGCTTCAAAGCTGCTGGTGCTGCAGCTGCGATGGAGGAGGGCATCTTCTAGCCAAAAAAAAGTGGGTGACATGAGCAAACTTATGCTTAGCTGGAGGAAGAATTTAGGTTCTCCAGATACAGCTTTTACTGCTGAGTGCAGGGCCCTTGCTGTCATCCTCCAGTAGCAGCTGCACCTGGCGGAGAGCAGAAAGATTCMACCCACAACATTTTAGCTTTTTTTGGAGCAGAGTGTTGTTAAGGGATGCACGACTTCAGCAAAAACAACCCCAGGCCTGGGGGACCCACACAGCTCCTTCCTCCCCTTCCTCTGTAGTTGGCATCGGAAAATGCATCTCGTAAGAGAGAGCTGGTGGTTGGGGCGGCAGRGGAATTATTTTCTCGTCCTACAGAAGCGTTCTTCGTTTGAGAACATCTCTGCCGCTCAGGTGTAGGAACTGAAAGAAATTCCCCCGCCAGGCGTCCAGGCTCTGCAGGGCATCTCCAACACGCCGGCGAGCAGCCCACGGCGCTCAGTGCGTGGCAAGGGCAGTACCGGCAGGTTTGGTTCCCTCTCTCGGTCACATCGGGACGCTGGTCCTCAGTCCCTGGCAATAACCGAAGCTTCTCCGCAGGCAGGATTAGGATTTCCCTCCTAGGCATTTCCACGGTGCCCAGATGCTCCCCGGCTCCCTCCTCCTGCGAGGGGCTCGCAGGCCAGTTTCACCCCACGTGCAGGCCAGCGAGGGCCAGGCACCGGCAGACTCGAGCAGAGCCTCTCCTCTAATCTCAGCTAAGCTCTTGCAAAGCTCTACTGCACATATACAAACTAGGCTTTCTCAAAGGCTCRTAAAACTGAAACAACCGTGGTCAGATCCTTATGGCAATGGCAACGCGCCCGTCCTTAACACAAAGCCTATCTTCCCCCATTGGATTTCAAGTCCTCGCTTCAAAGTATGGAAGCATTAGATCTTTCCAAAGAAAGGATTTCCTGAATTATTCTAGCACTGAAAAAACAATGTATACTTCTCTATCCTGGCTCTTGCCGGCAGTTGAACTACTTGGCTGAAATTTTCTGAAAAAAAAGAAAAAGCCAGAGTCCTGACAAAAGAACAGGATCTTGCAGTTAGAAGGGTCAAGCAACCTTCGTGGCTGGCTGTGCTACCAACTCTGCCTGTAACAATATCTGCCAACTTTGTGAGCTTATACATTGTTTAAAGAACCTAATCAAGTTATGTATTCCTTTTGAAGTCAGACAACTTTGATTTAACAACAGTTTCAGAGCTTTGAAAATCCCCATCTTGTCTAGTTTGTCTTCCATGATGGTTCCTTACCTGCCTCCCATCATTGAATAAATCATTACAAACATAAACCAGATGCTGATGCTAACAATAACTGCAGAGGGCCCTGCTTCCCCTAAACTATATGGGCAATGACTAACACACTTTTAGCCTCCAGACTTAATTTAAAGCATTCTCAAACTGCGCACCAGTGAGATGAAGTCTGCCTGAGACAATAACTTTTACATTAAAAATAATCTCCCTCTGCAGCAGCAACAAAGTGAAGATTGTCCTGACACATGCCTTCCTTCAGCCCTGGTGCCTGGGCCTGCCCCGGGTGCTCTGCAGGCCACGGGTTTCGCTCTCGTGAATCATGCCTGAAGATGCTGGAAAGGAAGACCTTGCACCACCTTAAATAAAATAAGATGCCTGTGTTTAAATGCATAGGAGCAGTGGTTTATGCAGCCTGTGCTGAGCATGCAGCAGCCAAGCATAGCTCCTCACAGCAGTCTGCCTTATTTTCAGCTAAAATGTGTGCCTGGCGTGACAACGAGCAGCTCYGAGTCTCCAGCCTGGGCACGATGGCTAGCTCTGGCAGGAGCAGTAAGCTGTTGAGTTGACCTCAGCCTCCGTGCTGCAAACAGGCGTTGAACCAAAGCACTTTGAAAACTGGAATTTACCTTGCCAGAAGAMAGATTACCCACGCATGGAGCTGGTTAGGGAGATAGGATGGTGGAAGATACAGCGCTTCTGACCCAGAGACCTCAGACTGTGGAAAGCCTGTAGCTAACAGCTGCTCAAGAGCTGGCCTGTAGGGAATATATCGCTTAACAGAGGAACGCACTTAACTGCATTACTAGTACAGCTAAATTAGCATCTGGAGTTCGAGCTCTAGCAAAGAAACAAAGTTTTGAAAGCTTAGTTCAATATTCTTTCACTTTCCTGTGCCTGCACAGGCGACAGCTCAGTTAATCTTGCCGCTTTATTTGCATATTTTGTCATCCCTTATTTACAAGGTTTACCATCTTACTCATTTGAAGCTATTACCAAAAAGCAGTGAGGAGAGGAGGAAATTTCAGGGCCTGCTAAAACTAGGAAAATTTGTATTAGTGGGAACTCATTCATATAGATGTGCTTTGCCTTTGCAATGTACCAGCACGGTGCAGCACAGTGGGGAACTTGGTGCAAACCTCCCAGTGCAGAATGGACYGAAAGGGGTGTCACTAAAGACACACCAACAGGGAGATGGTGGGGAGCTCAAGGAGGGGTATTGGTCCTGACAGTGTTCTACAAAAAGCTCACATAAGATCTTTGCATGATGACCTCCCAAGTGACTTGGACACAGKCAGCCTCAGCGTCGTGTCGGAAGCCTTGACAAAGATATCAGGTGAATATTTGCAGAGCCCTGCAAAATCCATCTGCCTTTTCATTAATGCAACAGAAAAACAGGCAATAAACCAATTATCAAKTTTTCTCAGAAAACCATCTTCCTACTAGGTTTACACAGAAGCGTAAAAAATGTAACAATTCTTCCCCTCTGATACTAGAAGCTGAAGTATCGTGCCCAGTTTGGGAGAAGCACAGTAATGCAATTCCAACATTGGAAAGCCAGTACAAGCTGTGAGTGAATGGTGCTCAGCAGTGGTTTTGGTAAATCCATCATTTTAGCGGAGCATTTCACATCTCGTTGCACGTGTTTGCAGTCAAATGCAGCACTGGGGCCAGCATTCCTGGAGAAGAGGCGGGATGGCCGAACTGTGCCAGCTTGGCCACGCGGGATGACCTGCACTCAGCTGGAAGGGGAGTGTGGCTCTGCCCTCATCGCATCTCCCTCCTGGTCCTTTGCTGCTGCTTTATCTTCATGCCATGAATAGATTCATTTCATCCAAGTGGTGATCAAGGAGGGTGAAGAGCCATTGCTACCAGGAGATGCTGAAGTGGTTCATTCCTGATTGACCTTAAGAAAAAGACCCCAAGCCCTTCTTTGCATGAAACCTGGCCAAAGCAATAATATACTCCAGAAATTATTCATCCTGCAGGKTTTTGGGTTGCTTCAGTGCTAGGTGCCGTCATGTGAGGCTTGCATGACCTTGCATTGCACCTTGGATCCCTGCCTGCTTTCTAGCTTCCTGCCCAGATTTTTGTCTTTCTCCTTGGCTCTCCTTGCAGCCTTATTCAGGAGCTCCTCCGTGTCCATGGTGGGGTCTGTCCTTGGCTTGCCTTCACCAAAGGCTGCTCCTCTGACCATGGATGTCTCAAGTTTTAGCCCTATACTTCCTTCATTCTGATTTTCAAATGAAGATTCATCAGATTTCCCTGATATGGGGAACAAGGCAAAGCAAAAAGTAGCCTGAGGAGTGTAAAGACTGTACTCAACCTCTCCCCAGAAACCTTTGCCACCTGCTTCACCTCCTTGCTCTTATATGACAACGGGAGCTCTCCTTGCCAAAACAGACCCCACAGGTATGCAGCTACACTTACAGCTGCATCAAATCCATCTCCTGGGGAACTTACTAGAGCATTAAAGTATAAAAGACCATAACTTCTGCATTCTTAAGCCATATTTTTGATTAAATTATGTAGGATGGTGAACAAACCTGAAAAGTATCTTTTATAGAAAACGATAATTCTCTATGATGTTTTTTTCCTTATAAAGAATGATTTACCTGTCTCTTGTGTCTTTGTACAACACAGCATGTGTCTGTTCTGGGTCCCTACAGCTGAGACACAGACCCCAGGCAAAGAGCTGTCCTGCGGTGTTGCGGGTGGCTCATGACAAATGGGAAGCCTTTACAGGCAGCTTGCATCTTTTTCATCTGAAAGTCTCAATATATCAGTAGCTGCCAGAGCCTAACAGACTTTCATATCTGTTATGCCATCACCTCTGCAAATGCTTTCAAATTAACAGCCAGCCAGATTTCCTTTCCCGACCAGGCAGGAAAACAAAGAGAAAAGAAGACTGAACAGAAATTATTGCATTACAGACTACCTTCTCCCTGGTCCCACTTAGCAGTGGCTTTGTAAAGCGATACGAAAGGTTGTTTATGTTGTGATGCATCTAAGGGGGTGAACAGGAGCATTTGCTCCAACATGGATCATGGCCGTTTCCTCTCTTACCTTTGCCTTTTGCTGGTGCTGGGATTGGGATCCAGCGCAATCACCCYGCACAAGCAAGCCAGGGCTGCTCTCTGCTGTAGGAATAGCTTTCGTGAGAATWAAGCATTAATTCATTAGCAATTTCATTTCCATTTTAGCCTATTACTTTTTTTCTCCTGTTTGCGTCTGGAGAGGGATTACTTTTAGTCTCTGCACATAGCTGGAAGCAGCCATACAGAGGACAGGCCTTTCTGTAGAAGCAGATCCCCTGCTCTGCTGGCAGAAACACTCTAGGAAGAATGGGATAGAAAACAGSACAACATTGCGATAGGAACGTGTTATAGGAATGTATTGCACAGCTATCCCATCGTGGCCAACACAGCCTTCCAAACAAGTAGATGTGAAGGCATGTGCAGCGAAAACCTGGAACCACGGCCCAACACTTCGTCAGAAGAAGATGCCACGATCTCAGGCCCCAGTTTTGTGCATCTAGGAAAAAGATAGTATGTCTAAAAATAATGAGAGGAGCGATATTCAAAAACCAAGAAACCTCACTTTCATGTATCTTCTCCCAATTCTGAATTCTTCTTGTAAACTGCTTCATCTAGACCCCTGGTCCTGATCAACGGCCTTCTCTGCTTGGCAATGGGAAGCGGAGGCAGTGGCTTTGCTGATGACTTGCTGCGCAAGGCTAGTGCTCTCCGTCAAGCAAGAAGGTGCTCTGAGACCTCTGATGGCTGCTGAGGGGAGATCTCGTTAAGGCAATCCCAGAGATCCCCTTTGGCTTCCAGTGTTGCAATAAAATCTACACGGGGGCCTTCATATCCTCAAAAATTGCTATGGTGAGTAATCTTCTGAGATTTGAAGTTACCCTTGTAAACATAAGCTTGACAAATACTGTTTTGTTTTTCAATATCAAAGAATTACATTTGCTTTTAATGCAATATTTAGAAATTAATAGTCAWAATATTCTGTTCCTACACGTCAGTTGGTTTGGGGAAAGGTGGTATTCATTTCAGGATAAATGATGCACGATCTGTTCTGCTAAACGATACGCTTTGAAAATTGTGTATGTAACAGATGCTAGTACACAGTTCATTTCTAAGATACGTGACTAATAATAGAGTATCTTGTATCATGGGAAACTCACGTTTTATTTCTACCTTCACTGAGAAGGGTTGCATTCTTGTACTTTTTACAACTCCTCCTAGGCCCAATTATAGCCAGCAGCAAAACTCGCACCAGCTTCGCGGGGTCTGGCCCGTGTGGCTGGTCCCATCTCCCAGGAGCTGCTCTCAGGTGAGGCAGTGCAGTCTCAGGCAGAAACGAACGCTTCGGCGGTTCGGTGTCTCGTGAAGCCGCTCCTAATTTAGCAGCTTTTTCACAGGTATAGAAGTCGCAGAGCCCTGTTGCCGGCTCACCCAGATGCACTTTTGCTGCTCTCCTGGCCACSCACCGGCGCTGGCAAAGGTGACAGAGCCATGCAAGGAAAGCCTGTAAYTAAACAAAGGTGTTTTCTTTGCTCAGAGATGCTTCTTCATCAATACGAAGTTGGGCTGGCTTTAAGACGAGAGGCGGAACCCCAAGCGAGGGGTATCGCCAGCATTTCAGCCAGACCCCTGCCTTTTCGTTTTCGTTCGCTCTGACCTGGGTCCGTCCGTGGGTCCTGTTGCTGGTGGCTGGATGGAGCTTTGAGCTGGTAAACCAAGCACAGTCCCTCGCGCCGCCCCGCACAGCGGACTCTCCGTAAGCGACTGCCTGAGTCAACTTCTGAATCAAAAGCAGGACTGAAAATGCTCCTCGCGCTCAGGGTGGCAAAGCAAAGCTGCTAAAGGGACCCAGGAGCTCCCCGCTCAGGAGATGGATGGCATGAAGCTTCTGGTGTAAGCAGAGCTGCTGGCGTTAGAGTTGCTGTTGGAAGTATTTTGGCCATTGCCCGTGCTCGCAGCAGCTCTCTGCAGGGTGTTCCTCTGCCCCGGCAGCAGCTGCCGCGTTGCCCGTATGGGCAGCCCCAGCACGCCGGGGATGGCCGCAGCAGAGGAGCTTGTCTCAAGGGCACTCCAGGGGCTGCTCCCCTCTCCTGTATGCAGCAGCTTTGGCAAACGGGGACTGCCAAGGAATAGGCTCAGCCTAGATTTATGTGGGTAAATGGTGGGGCAAAAATCAGAAGCATAGCCAATTTTATTATCCCTGCACTTCTGGGGCAGGCAGAGAACACCTTCAACCTCTTTGGACACCTGGAGACAGACCTGGCAGGGCTGTTCCTTCTTGCTGCTGTTGCACATGTAGCTTTTAGTGCTGCACAGAAGGAGATCACAGCAGAGAGAACACAAGATGCAAASTCTCTCTGCTTAGCCTCTTGGCTACACCCCAAATACTTTAAAAATTTCTGCTAGGGCTTGATTCCCCCAGCGAGTCTCCTAGCTCTCATCTCCAACTGCCACAAACCAAAGACATTTTGTATTAAACCAGCTCATGCCCATAGCGCTTTACACTTCACGGCGTGCGCGCATATCGTATAGCTATAAAAATAGGAAAACCATTGGCGCAAGCCCTCTAGCGGTCCCGGCTGGGGAGGTGGGGGCTGCTAACGCACCGGCGTGTGCAGCGAGGAGACCGCTGGGAGGACTGGGGAGAGCTTCCCTGCAGCCGGCACGCTGAAGACTTGGAAAGAGTTGAGCTAGCAGAACAGCTGCAAGAAGCAACGTGCACTGTCTATCGCTAAACTCAACGGGCCGCCAGACTTGGGTGATGTGATAGATATGCAAAAGGAGACTGTCTAGCTATAAAGTATACACAGCACATTTTGTAAATTTGCAGAAGTATCCTCTGGGTACGAGAAGCAGAAGAGCTAAATTTTGTGTTGTGTCCTGTTGCAGTGCAATCTTATTTACAGTGCTATGATTGATTTCTTTATGAGGGAAAGGAAGAAAAAAAAAGCATGATGCAAGTCATACAAGTGGTTAAATGGAAAGATGTGTTGATCTTGCAAGACAACTGGTAAATAATTTAACRAAGATCTTTAGAAAGAGACTTGTTAAAGGAAAAAAAATAGGCCCACTTTTCCTACTTTTCCAATTTGGATGTCTAAATCCGTACTGCAGCCCTTTAAAACAGCCAGACTCTGTAGGAATTGCCATAGAGAATCAGGCACAGAGTTATGGCTGCCAAATATACAAGAGAAAAATGTGAGAAACTCCGTAACAGGCAAACATGGAGTAACCTCCCTTCCCCCAGAAGAGCTCACYCCAGCCCTGGAGACTGGCTAAAACATTAAAGCAAGAGGTTTTGTCCTATACAATCTAGAGTTCGTAGGAATTCTCCAGCAATGGCTCTTATCCATAGGAAGATTCTGTAAAGCATTTGATAATTTTATAGAAACACCTCATTGCATATTTTAAGTATTCCCTTTACTGTCCTCCTCCCAGAAGCATATTAATGTCTCTAATAAAATGCAATTACAGATATAACATCTTGTGGTCACTGTGGGTACCTGAACATATGGAGAAACCTTCATTAGCATGACTATTTCAAAGCCACCGGAGAGGCTCGTGCGAGGAACATGGGTTCCTCCCCAGGAGACACCTGATTCTCAGGGAAGGGAGTGCAGGGCAATTAGTCATTGTAAAACAGTCTAATGTGGCTAAAAAATTAGGAATTGCCTAGGCCCCAATAAAACCCAGTGCTTTATATGATTCAAGATGCAGTTAGAGGAATCTGGCTAATCTTTTGCTCTCCTAGTAAATCATTCATTGAGGCCATCTGTGAAATATGAGAAGAGCAGCTTCGACCCAAGATTCCCACTTAGCAAAGCTCTTGCTAGCTTGGCCGGAAAGAAGCTTTCCTGATAAAGCCGATAGCTAGTCCAAACCCTCATGATTTCCAGCAGCAATAATCCTTCTGGGGAGATTAGAGAAGCAGCCCTTGAAGGTCCTGAAGTATGGGTGTGCATTGCAAAAAAAGGTCGTGAAAAAAAAAACAGCAGCACTTGCCAGGGGAGGGCCTGGCCCAGCAGCGCACCTCTTGCCACTTTCTGATCCAGAGCCTCTGCAGACAGGTCCCACATGCAGTCCACGAACGAGGCTGATCACATCACCCTCGGGCACCGCAGGAGCCTCCACGGGTCTCAGAGAGAGCAGCGAGGGAGGAACCTGGTATCTTGACGGCCTGGATTGCACCTTGATTTTGTTCAAGGAGGAGCATGGACACCCCTCTGGAAACTGCTCTTCAGCTCTCGCAGCTCAATCAGGAAACCAAACTTCCCCATTTCTGGGAAGTACACACCTGGGTTGAAAGAGTGTGGAGTGGGACTACTCTTTGAGGAGGAATAACTCTTCCAAAACAGCCCCTCTGATTCTCAGCAGCAGGCTGCTGGGTGTGTATCTGCTGCCTCTACCCAGATTTGAGTCTGTTTTTAAGAAGCAATTAGTCTCTCTCCACAGGTGTTACTGCTAACCTGGGACTAGAAGAAAGTCCTTAGGCAAATACTTCATAGGACAAAACAAATAAAATTTTAGCTTACTGGAGAAATGGGCTGACCACTTAATCACAGCATTCAAAAACATGAGTTACAATCTGTCTCCTCTGTGAATTAAGACAATACTATTTTTGACTTTTTTTWWWAAAAAAAATCTTCCAGTTTCCAAACTTTTAGGAGCTGCAATTCTCAGATGGCTGAACAGCTAGAAGGAACAGAGAGTTTCAAGGTGAAAGATGAGATGTCCCAGTTCCTGGAGCCAAATACTTAAAGGGAAGTGAAGTGAAATCCTAAATAGAAAGTAAAATAAGATCATGAATAACAGTCAAAGCCTGCAGTCTTACCTGGTGCTGGGCTCCCAGGGAGGGCATGGCTTGCAACCTCTCCTTATGACTTTATCTTATTCCAATGCACAGAGTGTGAGTGCCAGCCTCCCTGGCTGAAACACAGCCCTCTTCTCTGCTCCTCACTGACRGCCCTGGCTTGGGACAGAGATGCCATCAGCCACTCGCATCCACCTGCCCTGCTGAGGCTCACGACACAGTGCCCTGTGGTCCCTGTAGCACTGATACCTGGCACAGAGAAGGTTGGGAGGTCCTACCTTTGAAGACCATCAGGCCTTATGCATGGTGTAAAACCCTAGGTATTTACACTGTGGTTAAGCACCTTGCAGACAAACAGACCAAGAAGCGCAAATACACCCTCTCCTTCCCTGATACATATGCTTAAGCTAGGGCATAACTTTCTTGATTTAGCATTGAAGGCTTTGGAAAGCCTGAGCCCAAAGGACAGAGCTCCTGATGACTAAGTCAACTTTGGGAAGTGATTATGTCTTGGACCAGCACATGCCAGACAAACAGTAGTAGTGTAAGTTCCTGGGAAGCCAGTGATCCTTTTTGCTATTTGAACTTTAACCAAAGTGTGGTGTGATAATCCCTCCGTGCTGTGGTTTATAAGGTTTAAGTACTCCTACTGTTTTCCTTGGCTATTTGGTGTTTGCTGCACTGGGCCTTGAGGTCAGTAAATGTGTGGAATGCATCAACTGTTCTGCCTTCTCCCTAAAACCTTCTCAGATCTAAGCAAAGCAGCATCCCACAACCATTACACCAACCAGGTTATTAATGGTGCATTTTTTGTCGTGGAGAGAAATAAGGCTAGCAAAATTGGGAATTGCTCTATTTTGTTTTTAAAAGCCCAGAGTTCTTCCTCCCACCTTACTAAGGATATAACTGTTGAAGAAGACATTTTTTCCCCTGTGTTTTGGCTGAGGATGTTATGGAAACGATTCTTCCATTTCCAATCATCTGCAAAAAATACTATAAAGGAGAAATGGTAGGGAGATGAGCCAGCATCCTGTGTCGGAAGCAAAGGGGAGGAGAAAGGAGATGATATCCAGAAGGTAAGGGAGAGGTGCTCAGCTTCAGCCAGTCCATGGCAGGACCAGGGATGTGGTACTGATGGCTGCCCTGAGCAGAGCTGCAGTGAAGATATGCACAGGATCCACCCCAGCATGGCGGAGGTGACACAAGAATCCCCTCTCATGTCTATGGGTTTTCTGGGCTCAGGGGCAGAGGGATTTTCCATTAGCCAGGCAGGACTCGTGTTGTTCAGCAGAAAACTACTCTGACCTCCCTAGCACGGTAGACTCGTTGCATCCTCCACCCTCCAGATCACACCCAGTGAAGACAAAACCTCCTCCCTGCACAACAGCAGGAAGCACAACTTTCCTAAGACTATCTTAAACACAGAAAATCATCTAAAACCTTCCCTTTGCAAGCAGGGCATCCCTCCTGGAGCCCTTTGTGATCTAAGTTGCTTAGGAAGTAAATGAAATTGAGTAAGCCAGAGAGACATTAGTGGCTATTTCTCCAAGAAAGCAGAGCTTAATTTTACCAGGGGGATCTTGCRTCTGCCACGACCCCTCCAATGGCGCACAGGAACCCAGGAAGAATTAACCAGCAGTAAAGACTGGTTCATTCTTGCAGATCTGTGGAGTTTTTGTCTTTGTTCTTAAAAAATTATCTCCCTTCCTGGAAAAAAAAAACAAAAAAAAACAAAACAAACAAACAAAAAAACCCCAATATCTTCAGGAACTAACATGCAGCTTCTCTGTAGCCTGTAGCACTTTTCTGTTTCTCTCTAAGCAGACTAGACCTTGAGCTTGTAAACTCTTTGGAGACCTTCTCAGGCTGCAGGYAAGACAGTCAGTATGTTAAAAGTAGGCAATGTTTTGTGAGCGGTGACCTGTGAAGAGCAGGCTCCAGAAAAGGAGAGTGGAAGGGGTGACTGGGAGGAGGATTGCTGAGCTCACAACCGCTTTTTTTTTGCTCACGGTTAATATCTGTTTAGCTAACTGGCAATCGAGATCAACAGCTAGTATTTTTCCATCCAATCTAAGTGAGCTAGCAGTTGGGTTTCATTCAAGTAATTGTTCTAATGGATAATAATGTGTTATTATGACTAGAGGGCTTATTACTAGAATATTGTACTAAATTGAATAACCCGAACTCACCATATATTGTCCCTCTTGTGGGAGGTTCAGTTGTCTGAGAAGGAGCCTCAGAGAGTTGCGTGATCATCTCTAAAACCTTCTCCCCTAAGTTCCAACTCTGGAGAACAAGTTGTTCATCATATACTGAATTCAGCCTTGGAGTACCTCCAGTGAAAACAAAAGGAGTAACAACAGGAATGGATTAGGCCCAATTGCTTTCACATTTCTCCAACTTTAATTTCCAATTCCAATACTAAAGGAGGAATAAAAGAAAACGTATGGCACAATGACAATATACACACTCCAAAACGTAGGCCTGCCTATGCTGTGAGTTCATGCCTTTGGAAAGTGCACCAAGGTGAGCTTCCATAGGCTTAYCCATAAACAAAATCCTGCTGTCATCTAGCAAAAATAATGCATATTCCCTCTTCTGCCACTGTATTGTAATGATTTTTGAACAAAACAGTCAAATTCGTTCCACAGTTCTAGGCTGCTAYGCTTGAGACTTACACGACTGAAGAAAACTAGCATCTGCCAAGCTGAGGTATAAAGTCACAAGGATTTCATTTAACAAAAACATAYTGAGCAAAAGCAAAGAGTATGTGTTCTATACGAATGCCATTTTCTAGGGAGACTTATGCACAGATCAGGAGAGGGCATAATCTCACCCACAAATCCTTGATAGATCATTTCCTTGGCATCTGCAGCAAAATAGGTATGAACCAACAGAAAGCAAGCGGAAAGGACTGAGATCCCCAAAAAACACTCTCCTTTGTTGACTATCAAGCCATCTTTCTCTCGGTGTGCTGCACCACTCACTTCCTAGCTTTTAAGCAAGTTACTTCTGGCTTTGACCTACTCCTTCCTGCCTGGGCTGACGAGCCACAAGTGTGGAGTAGCTTCCTTTGGGCCAGGTCTTCAGTGTGCTCTTTCAAGGGCTGCCACATGAAGTTAACTTGAGAAAAAGTGTTGCTCTTTTGTTTTTGCTGGAGTTATTCCAGGGCTGGATTCAGTGTTTTACAAAGGGTGTAACAGTTATCCAGTGATCACAGAACCAAACTGCAAGTCAGAAATCCTGGGTTCAATCCCCAGCTCTTATTAAGTCAACACTGACCATTTACTCTCTCTGTGCTCTCGCATACRCGTTCAAGAGTTTTAATAATAACAATATTCATGTTAAATTATTCCCCAACAAATAAGAAATATAAGAAATATCATAGAAGCAAAAGGATTACATCTAAGACCAGGTTCAACCCAGGAGCTTTGCAGAGTAAACGCACAGCTCTGTTCAGCTGACATGCTGGAAATGGAGGCGTTCAGCTCGGTTGCTATCTAGTTCAGAAATCACTGCACATTGTTTGCAAACTTATCAGGAGTGACTTGAATTGTGAATTAGCTTCAGCGAGGCAGCTGGCAGGCTGCTGAAGCACACAATGCCTGCTGAATCTGCACTTCCTGCTGGAGACGTGCGAAGGAGAAGGCAAACTATGAAAGAGCAGAGAAGCCGCTCCCAACTCGAGTCAAAACTACGTGCAGCGCAGTCACAACCGGGCCCGTCACCGATCCGGGCTCCAAACCAGAAYTCCAAACAGCAGCAGCACTGATAATGCTCAACCCACCTACAGCACTTGCCACGGAGAGATCTCAAAGCACTTTATGAGGATCAGGCTCATCTACCTGGGACCACAGGACAAAAAAGCAGCAGCAGACCCCAAGACACGTGCTAGGCAGCCTCACCCAAGCACTCATGTGGACGTGGCGTCAGATTATGGCTACGGGGTCGGACACTGGCTCTGCACGGGCTGACGTTCCCCTGGTGCYGGGGAGTACAAAGCTGAGTCTGCTCTAAGTTCTCCAAGATCGAGGTCTGYGTGCGCCCCTGCAGAGAAAGAGCAGGAAGACAATCTTCCTGCCTGTGGTTTGATGGGAACACCGCAGCCTCAGCTGTTCAGGAAAAGACTAAAACTAACTTAAATATGCCACAGCGTGCTTCTAAAAGACTTCATGGGCTTGAGAAAACAACCAATATGCACTATGATCTTTCAAAAGCTCTCCTTCTGTGACTAGGGCCTTGCATTCATTTCAGGGTGTCAGTGGATTTGATCAAAGTCTCCCTAGCACRGGATTGTATCATTCTTGTGTTCAAATAGCTTCCACCTGTTTTGTTTTGATCAGTTTTAGCATTATCAGTATAATGAAGTCCAAGCCTGATTCTGTAAAGTCATCATTGACTCTGGGAGGAGGAGCRAAAAGAAAGAAAACATTAGAAATTTTTAGCAATAGAAGTTGTAGGATGGTCACAATTTAGATGAACTTCAGCTGGTATTACTACTGCTCATTAAATACCGTTCTGTGCTTTGCAAGCCACAATACGCCATCCTGTGGTCATACAGATAACCATTAACTTCTAATTTCTTTTGCTCCAAGGCACTGAACACAGACTGATTATATGCAGTGTGTGCTGACACTTCTGCGGTAAATGCTATATGCAGCAAACTCCTTGAAACTAATATGAAGAAAGGCTAAAAAATGTAGATATTCTGAAAAATACCTGATAAACCCTGATAAGCCCTAGTTGTATGATGTGGCTGTTGCATGGCTGGTTCGCTGTCTGCAGAACCATATTGCAACTCCTCCTCCTCAGCATCCCCCCGGCAACAAGCTAACCGTGATATTTAACAGGAAAATCATCATTTCCTCCACACCAAGCAGCATCCCAGCCTCCCACCCGACTGTGCCATCTCCATCTACTTCCCCTTTCTGCTCCAGCATAGTAATCTCTGCACAGTCCCTCGTCCCACCCAGCAGGTCCGTTGCTCACCCACCATGGCATGGTCTTTGGACATCTCTGTCTCACTCCCACATCCTCGACATGCTCGGTTCCTCTCTCATCAGCCCTCTCCCCCATGAAAAGCTTTGTCCACCAGTGCCTAGGGCACGCGTTGACATTTGAAGGAAGCTGGCAATCATGCTCCTGGAGACAGCAAGTTGAGCATCCAGCCTTGCTTTAGCTGGCCAACAAACATGACTTTCCTCTTCAAGGCAGATGCAATCCCAGCCTGAGGGCGAAGGGGGCTGTGCAAGCGGACACACAAATACGGCTAGCCCTCCATACGCCTCCGTGTCCCCCATCTCTCTTTAAAACAGGCATTTGATCCTGCTTCGAGAGCTGTAACCTGGCCTACCCCACCCATGCTGCTGGGTTTTAACACAAGAGGAAAAAAAAAAAAAGTGACCAGCAGCAATAACAGTCCTCAAAAGGCAAATGTTTCCTATTACAGTACTAGCTCTTTGATGTTGCTTCTCCGGCACAAACAAAGCCGTTTCTTTCACAGCCTGTTCTTGCACACGAACACGATGTTACACGTACTGTACGTAGCACATCCTCAACCCTTATTTAAAGCACATTTGTCCCAACTCACTATACTTTGTTCTTTGTGTCATTTTTCAAACCACTACTCATACATCACAGGCACAGAGACATTTTTATTCTGGTTTTCCCTTTAACATTTATTTTTCTTCCAAATTCTTAACGGTTCTGACCTTAAGCAGAAGCATCAATGCTGAATAAGAGTTGAGATTAAGCTGTGGAGCTCACGGCTGTAGCTGAATTTTTCCCAAATGTTAGGAGCTTGTAGAGCAAAGGGTTTRATGGGCCAGAGGTCAGATACAAAATTTAGATTTGGATTCCAGACTAGTTATTTTGGTTATATTCTCGGTTCTACTTTGGCCCCCACTTTGTGATACCACTCCTTCCTTCCTGTGTATTTGTGCTTAACTTTAATGTTAACCTCCCAAAGCACTGATAAACCATCATAGTCCTTGTGACAAATTTAAATTGCAAATTATTTAGGGCATGGAAAATCTTTTAGTTCTAGCACAAGAGGGTTTTCGTGATCTCAGCTGTAAACTACCCCAATATAAATAATAGCTTGACACTTCTGTCAACTCATTTAACTTTGGGGAAAGTTAACAAGTGATGCAGGCTGTGGCTGACTGCAATGCATTTGCTCAGGCAACGCAAGAGTTAACGCAGGCAGCTGCTGAAAAAACGAGCACATGTCAATGTCTCCAAGATACATTTGATTCCTGTTGTTAAATATGAGTTACTTTCATAGAGTTATGCATAAACTATATCCAAATGCCTTGCAGAATTAAAACACAGTGAATAATTCTTCCAGAAGAATGACATGGTATTATCTAAAAAATAATCAAAAGCTCCAAACTCTGTTATACCTCAAAATAAGAGGTATGTGGTAGAACTCCTTTTGGACTCTTACACTTCTTACTTAGAGTAAGACAGTCAACTTACAGTTATTACYATCAAGTAATTATTTCCATTTCTATAAAGATGAAGTCTCATGCCCCTCAGAAATAACCTAAGGGAGAATAAAGGTGTTGTTATAGTCTAAAATGATGCTTTTTGGATAGAAAGGAACTGCCAGGCAGCTTGTGTCATTAATGGTTGAACCATGGGGGTTGTTACTGCAAACAGTTATTCAGAGACCTAAACCAGGTCATGTCCTCTATGTTAGAAATGAGCAAAACTTGTGGTGATTCTGTAATAAACTCTTATTTTACAGTAAAGAAAAAGGTGTGTGGGGGGAGAAGGGAAAGTATTAGGTTTTATTGCTATGTTACTAAGGATATAGTCAAAAGACTATTTCCTACATTAAAAAAAGTCKATGAAATCAGCTAAATCAGTAGGCTAAAAATAGGTGTTTGCTTTTTTCAGCATCTTTTAAAACTTCACAATCTTTAAATATCACTAGAACTAGCACGTATTCTTTGCTGAATACAAGAACATGCCTACTTTGCACTTGCAAACTTCTAGAATTTAAGAGCAAAACAAGTTGTTCCAGGTTTAAAAAGAGAATATTGGTCCAGGCATGCTAATCAGAGTCAAGACTCAAAACTAAGGCCCAATAGGCACCGTATCAAAAGGCTTCAAGATCTAAAAGCAAGTAATAAAAAGCAGCTTTAATGTGAAATGGTTTGGATTGAAACAAGAGACTTCCGTTAAGTGCCCAGTGCACTAATAAAAGGATAGCCTTGAGGTATATGTACGAGTTAAAAGTGGAAGTTGTGTGCAGTTGCATTTATGGGAACGGTAGTGACAAGCCAGCAGCCCCTGTCATTATAACCAATTTACACGAAGACTCTTCACTTATAGCAGGAAGTAAATCCAGGTTGTTATGCTTAAACCAGCACTGCAGCCAATTCACTCCTTAAGAAAACAGACCTGTCCTAAAACAACATCCACTTTTGACTTTAGCCTGAAGACAAAAGGTCCTTGCAGGGAATTAGGCAACTGGAATCCTTCAGGAAATCCAGCCACCAACTCCTTGTCCTCTCAAGACAGCTATGAAACTTGGGCAACTGTGACTCCAATTTTCAGTTGGCAAACATAGCTTTTTCTTTTGAGGATGGATTGCACAAGTAGCCCTGGACTTGCCAACAAGTTTTTTCCTACACATCTGAATAGGCCATACCCTCCTGAGGATCCCTCAGCTGACGAAAATGCATTTCTGAGTTGAAAGTTAGTTGGAAAAGTGAAGTCTACATTCAAGGTTTAAATTCCAACTTGTATTCAAAGGAGGTAGTTACTGTCTTTCAGCTGTTCAGTCATGAGGTACCTTCAATGAGGCACCTTATATCAATCGCCAAATTTACTAAGGATTATTTAAGTAATTTGGAGACAGACTAAAACATTGAATGGTAGTCAAGTCTCTCTGTACTTACTATGGACTGTTGCCATTTATATAATAGTCTTGGAATACAAGAGGCAGTTTGTATAGCTGCAGAAATATTTCTTGGCCTTTACTCCAAAAAAGCAAATGAAACAGTCCTATGACTTCATGAAATATTTGAAACAATATTAATGCAAAGCTTTTTTATTATGAAGTTACCAAGAAGATTGTATGCGGATGAAATTGCTCCAGGAAAAACAAATTCACATCTTTGTCGTCACACAATGTATTAGTAGGGTCTACAGATAAGAATGTGGGCAATTAGGAAAAAAGTTCAAGACTAGTCAATTCTGGCACACAAACACAGCAAGAGTCCCAAATCCACCTAAGTTCAAATTAATTTCTGCATACAGCCTGCAACATAGTTCTGTCCAGATAAATCTGCCAGATTGAAGCCTTACATTTAAAATTCTAGCATTTAAAAATGCTGAGTGCTTTTATCATGACTTCAAAAAATTCCACTTTATTGTTTCTATACACATTATATTTTTCCTTGTGCATTTCAAGACAGAGCTTCCCAATAAAATCTGCAGGACTCAGATTTACCTCCTTATCCTCTGACAGTTTAATTACTTTCTTTGTAGGAGAACATATTTAATCACATACAGTCAGAAAAACAGCCTCTTAAATATAGGCTTTTGGGCCCACRATCTCCAATTTGAAATTCAATGAATTAGAATGAAACATGCACACYGCGATCCATTTCCTGATTCAGAACACTTGATATTATCAAAACAAAGAATTCCACAGCTGACATGCACTTTTTTTGGTTTTCTAAACTACTGATAAAATCCTGCCAGCATTTTAAGCTTGCTAAATGAGGGTTCGGTATACTTAYGGTATGATCAAAAGGCAGTGCTAGTCAATGAGCCAAGCAAAGACTGACGAGATAATACTGTACTAATTAGCATACTAAAAATAGTCTATGTAAAACGCYGCTTGAATTACACTGGTTATTTGCAAATACTTTTTCTTCTCAATAGTTACGGTACTAAAGGTAAGCCATCTCTAGGGTTTCTCAGCAATTCTCATCAAAAATGCACTGAATAGCCCCCAACTTCTAAAATGAAAAAAAAAAAAATAGGAGGAGAGAAATTCTCAGACACCCATCATGGCAATTCAGTACAAATAAGTCTGGTGAAGTTAAAAACAAACAGAAAGCCCCAGAGACTGCATTCAAAGTGTCTGCGGTTATCTATTAAGAGTTGACTAGCAGCACCAGCTGGTGTTCTTACCCAAACTGATAGCTAATTCACTACAGCCAAGACAGTTAATAAATCCAGAAGTTGTAACTGTTAGTCAGTTTTAGTCAGAGTATGCTGTGCTAACCTTTACACTGCAATAAAGATTGATTCTGTAAACAGCAACAACTCACATGCAGTTAAGTGCAAGCACCAGCTGTTAGAATATTAGAAAACTATGTATGTCCAGCTTTAAAATGAACAAGTGGTGTTACAGCTGTGTGAAAGATTTCGGTCTTAAAATGATCTATTACAATTACACARTGACATTCATTCTGAAACAACAGATACAGTATGTGTGTATATAGATATATTTTATAAAAGAGTAATGTCTTCTGAAGTGTGAAGACTAGTCAGAACATTAAAAAAGTGCTGTAACAAGAGTGATAGTTGTGCGTTTGCTTTATGAAGCTTACATTCTAAAGTTTACAAAGGCCAGCACTTATATAAGACTCTCCACCGACAAATAAATCTAGAATTCATCAATTGTACAGATAAGTCAGCCAAAAATAAGCAGTAACTACGCTATTCTCAGTTTTAAGAATGCATGCAACAGGTTTGCCCCTTCTGCCACCCCTGGTTCAGATTTCTAACTCACAGTACCAATAGATGCATGGTATAATAAAACTTGGGCAGAAATAACATGTTGAATTTTATCACAGACTATTTATCAGCACTTTGCAAATGTAAAAGTAGCTTTCTTTCAGCATCAAGGCGGCAGAGAAAATACAAGCATGAATAAAAAAATTAAGCTATTTAAGACATCAAAAATTCAAGAAATAGCACTGTGCATATACAAATAAAATTAACATTCAATACTGTAGAGCTCATTTAAAAATGGCACCAATGGACAATATTTTTACAATATGCACATTTATTTSAGGTGGGGAACTAATGCTCCACAGAAGAAAATGATAATACAAATGAAAGTGCCATTGTTGGCCCATTATGGTACTACTTACAATGTAATGGAAACACTTTAAAAAATAATATGGTATGTACATGTCTTCTGGAAACTAAACAGCTTTTTCAGAACAGAAAAACAAACTATGGTTCACTCCCTCCCCTTTTTAGCCAGACAGTATTGCCAGAGACTGTGCTCACTTTTAAAGCACATAATCTTACTTTAAATTCAGTGCTATTTTCTTTCAAAAAAGATCAGAAGTTGTACTTTTAGATAACAAAAGCATTTATGTTACTTACAAACATTCAAGAATGGAAGCTTATGATTCTGGCAGACAACGTTGCGTATTAAATACAAACCAGCCAGCAATTACTGAACATAAAAAACTTATTCAATCATAAAAAAATACTATAATTCATCACCACAGACTTTTTACATAGTTATAAATAATAAATAGCATAACACAGTAGATTACAAATGGATTTATTTTGCCCCGTTAAGTCTTTTTAAAAAGTAAAATATCTATTGTCTTACCTTAGACTGACCAAGGTACTGTATCAAGACTGCCCATASCTTGAATGTAACTCCTTACCCAGACAATTTGCAGAGCTAGTATGCAATCCAAACTTCCAAGTCTTTCCTTAGAAATCAAATGTTCATTTAGTTGCTTGCCCTGCTCATGACAAAGGCATAAACGCTGTATACAGCAGCTTCAAAAGGTATTACATAGGCTGCCACCTCACAGCATGGTTGGGACTGCCACAGCACCTTGCAACGGAGCATACGTGTTGGAGAGAAACACTAAGGAAAGTAGCACTGATGACAGATTCTGGTAAGCTCTCTATAAACAAGCTGTACACAAAGGATTTTTCCCACCCACCCCTCAGGTTTACATTCCATAATTTTTGTAACAATGTCCCCTAAGGCACAAAAATACCTGTGACCTCAATGCCACAGGAGACATTGATGGTGCCATACACGTTCTCCTACACAGTAGTTTCAATAACTTAGTTATTTGCACTGCATGTCTTAGATCGAGGCATGGATTAATTTTTCTTGGCCAAATGCTTCTGAAAATTGACCATATTCCATATAATCTGTAGGATGAAGGGTCTGGAGAGAAAACTATGCAGCTTTTTAATCATTTTCATASAGTATTGTTAATTCTTCAACTAATGGCAGAAGTACCAGTCACTTTTTTTTCCTTTTTTTAAATGCAGTAGAGTGAGATTTCCAGACCAATAGTGGTCTTCTCTATTAAAAGAAATGACTGGTGCAATAGGGATAATAATAATAATAATTTCCCCCCCACTTCTGCAAGAGAATCTGAGGCTAGTTTTTGGAGAAAAAAAATAAAAAAGGTATTTTTACTTAATAGAAGTGCCAGAGAATAAGTTAATATTTTCAAATCCTTCTGAACCACATTATTTCCCTAGACATAGTGACCACAATAGTGATAGAAGTTTTTTTCTAAAAATTGCAACACTAATAGGTAGACACCTATCTTGGAATCAAAAGTGTATGCAAGTTCTCGAAAGCAAAAAAGTTAGTATAATCTGAGCAGACACCTTGCTTATAAAATAAATTCTCAAAAAATCAGACATTAATATGGTCTAACATGTCCATTAAATGGATAAATCAAAATCACTGGAAAGTTGCCAAGGATTACAATAATTTTTCCATTTAATATTAATCCTCGTGTTAATGGTTCAAGGATCAGAGTTCGTTTCTCTGTACGAGTGTACAGTAAGGAAACAGCACAGCCAAACACTGACTCAGAACTGATTAAGTCACTTAGGTGAGAGATCATCCATCAAGATGAATGAAGAGCATGAGTTTGAGCATGTTACTGGAGACTCTGTGGTTATGCTGCCTTTAGTCAGTGAATCAGAGGAAGAGCCAACACTGCTGCTACTCCCATCAAGAATATCTGAAGACAGGCTAGGGAAGAAGAAAAATGGTTATTAAATAACTTGGGCACTATGACTTTGTATACCAAGTTAATGAAGTTTCTCCATTGTAAAAGAGATGTAGGAGACATATACTACCACTCAGTCTTTACTGCAAGACTGGCAGCCCTGAAGACTCCTTGTTTTCTGTAGCATGTTATATATATATTCATGCTCCTTAAGGGAATGAGGAGCAGAATGACTTTTAACATGCAGACTAAATTAAGACTCTGACTTCAATCAGTTATAGAAAAGAGGTGATAACTAAAGAGAACAAACTTTTGTATACAAAGTTAATGAACTTTGTCCACTGTAGAAGAGATGTAGGAGACATATACTACCACTCAGTCTTTACTGCAAGACTGGCAGCCCTGAAGACTCCTTGTTTTCTGTAGCATGTTATATATATATATATATATATATATATATATATATATATGTACATATATGTATGTATATATGTATATGTATTCACACTCCTTAATGGAATGAGGAGCAGAATGATCTTTTTTAAAACATGCAGAATGAACTAAGACTAACTTTAATCAGTCATAGAAAAGAGGTAATAACGAACGAGAGCAGAACTGTAAAAGGTTATAGGAAAGAAACAACAAGTCTATTCAGCAACGCAGCAGAGATGTCATTAATTAGCAGGCTTGTTCTTTAATATTACACTATTCAGAGTAAAATACTGAAATGTGTTTTTCCTTTGTATACAAAGAATTAATCTGTTTGCATTCTGAAGTCTTGATATATATAATTCCAGAGGACATGTAAATTGATACTTCAAAATTTAGCCAGAAGCAACATGGAAAAAACACTTCTAGGAGGTTCTAGTTCTGTAGGTTAGCTGAAATTACGGTATACAACGTTGGTATTTTAGAATACTTTCACTTCTTTTAACACAAAGAAGTAGTCAGCTTATGATTACAAAAAGGAGACTGAGTAACACTAAACATCTTAAACGTATCAAGAAGAACTATGCAACTGAGTCAAGAGATACTATATGACCACTGCCTACACCACACTGAACTGATGAGGCATCTTTTATGCAAAGTAACTTTGCTTATGAACCAATTATTCATTATATAAGTTCTGAAACAAAATCTAGGCTCAATCTGCTCAGGAGGAATTGATTGAACAAGCACGAATATTGTTACACTACATTATCAAAAACAGTAGTTCCTAGTAAAATGTACACGCAAGCTATACACAAAAAAATATTTCTGGAAAAACAAGAAAGCTTGTGACAGATCTATATTCTCTGTTTTGGCATTTCAGGGCATATAAAATATTTTACCATGAACTGAGATCTGTCAGATGTGTAACATCTGGAGAAAGCATGTTGGTTGTTCCTTGAAAAAGTCTCTTTGGCTGACTTTCAGTTTCCATTTCACCTAAGGAAAATAGTGCAAATAGACAAATATCAAATGGATGTTCTAGAGACCCAAGTGAATTTGACTATTTTGAGATGTTTGTCCATAATAGAGCAAGGCTGCATTTATAACATAAGGTCTCTAGTTCAGCCAACTGAGCACTTGGGTGAGGCATGTTAACTCGATGCTAGCCATTGTTTCATCATCCAGTCCATCCTTAACTGTTGCTTCAGCAGTATCTGAAGGACTAAAATAGTCAAAGAAAACAGGCACTTGCTACTTAGAGTACAATCAGATAATATGAACTAAAGCCAGTTAACTACTGTGACTTAAGTTCAGGCAGCAGCTAAGACAAATGACATAAGACAAAACATGGAATTTAAAATTTAGTGATAATTACAAAAATAGAAACATCAGCTTTGTATATGATTTTACCCTCCTGAACACAGCAAACACTCATGTGCACGTACAAGTTTGCATAAAAGCTGAATGTAAAAATTTAGCCTGTGTATGCATTTTTACCTATTCATCATGATTACAGGTATAAAGTCTGATCCATTTACTGACATTAAAAGATTCAAACATGAGTGGGAGAATTCATCTAATCTGTTTTGTATAACCTGCCCTGAGAATGCTACCTAGCTTCTTATTAGCTTCTGTACAACACATCATGAACTTGTCAAGAATAAGATTAAAAGAAAATCCTCTCAGCTACAATATATTTTGTTTTTGTTGTCAGACTAAAAATTAATCAAATAATTTTCCTGGCTTTTTACCCACACTTTGCAGCAGTTGTCGTCAGTTAAAAACTGATGAAGGCTAAGTATTACAGTAAAACAGGATATCTGAACATTTAATGAAAGAATTGTACTACCACTCATTTTATACAAGACTGATGATCTCCCCAAATTTATTTCCTGTAGCATGCAAGGATACATTCCCTTCTTTGAAGGAAAGGAAGGATGGCTTCCACCAGGCACAATAGGGAGGGAAAATACAAAATCACATATATATATATATATATATGAAGTACTTAGTCTTGCAAAAAAAGAGGCAATTCTTCAATTACTTGAAATTTCCCAAAGACAAAGCTGCACTGCTACAATGGACTGCACATTCTACTAGTATTAATTCTCTATAACAGCGAAATGCTCTTAAATACATTGTTTTTTTCCCTTCACATTGATTATTTCAATTTGTCACCATGTCATATTTGTAGAATATGAACCATGAAGTTGCTGCTAAAATCGAGGAAATGACAGATTGTGTGTTTAGAAAATGAAATTAGGTAAATTTAAATGGATCAGATGTTTTAAGGTCAGGTAACTTTTTAAAATTGTTTGGTGTATCAAGTAAAAGACAAACTCATACCACCACTTTGTAAAACATGTTCCACAAGAGCACAAGCATAAGATAAGGGAAGTCTCAGAGTATGAATATCTGTTCTCTATTGATCATTGAGGTGATACACTTGTCCAGTTTCTAATGCCTCTAAAATTCACAGAATAACAACAGCCAAGAGAGAAGTGACATCTCCAAAAAGCCATCTTTCCTCCTATCAATCCATTGTTAAGTAACAGTGTTCAATGCACAAGACAAGCAGTCAGACTTAAGAAAAATACAAAATGCCCAGCAGCTTTTCTCAAAGGCTAAACCATAAACATACATCTCATAAAATAAAAAAAAAAACATGCTTTTGGTCCATTCTAGAATGCTTGAGTCAGGGTAGGGGGGGAGTATCGAGAGAGGCATGTTTTCAGATATTTTACAGTTCTATTATGAAGACTTGTTCTAGGATGTATTTTGAATATTCTTAACACTGAGTACTTCCACGAACTAACATACTTTCCCCCCTCCAAAACAAAACAAAAAATCYACAACACTGATCTATTCCATTTCTCTAATTCTCCCACACWCACCTTCTGAACTTTCAGAATTAAAAACAAACATTTGCTACTAAGTTTAGAAGGTACTGCATGATAAGCAGCATTCCTAGAATGATCTGAAGGGTGTGCACTCTACAGTGGTACTCTTCAGAATGTCACAGCTTACAAATATTCATAAACATTTAGTTTTAAAAGGATTACAGTGTGCCTCTTAAGCAGTAGCTGCCTTAAAGGTTTTTCATTCTTATAATATAAAGCAGCTAATTTAAAATATATCTAGAAGTTAGGATCAGCAAATTTCAGCTCACAATGCACTCACACCTACGATATTTATGAGACAATACAAAAACAAAGAAAGAGAAAACATTTAGCTTCAGAACTACGTCCACGTTAAAAGATCTGATAACATGAATACACATACCTTTTCTTTTAATGGGGCCAAGAACACTGGGCCTGATACAGTTGATCGGACTTTGACTCCTCCTGCTAAAGAGACAGTACTGATAGTAAGGTCTATAAAATTTCCAAATTTGAACATCATACCTGATATCAAATCAACATAACCTATCACAGGAAATGCTCTTTAAAATTATTCCAGTACACCTGGAATGTTTGGATATCTGAATATTCTGATAAACAAGGAAGTGTTGCCTAYGAGAGCAAACTGCCTGCTGTACAAATCTGTAGTAGACTTCCAGAGTTTTCTGCATAGCACATCACATTCTCACTTAAATCTACTTCTAAACTGGGTAATATGTATATAATTTTGATACAAACTTAATGAAATTTGTCAGCATGTTATCTGAAACACCCAAATATTCCCCAAAGTCTATTTTAAAGTTGACACAGACTATTAAAACACATCCACAGGAAGTTACCATTGGTAAAATTTGAACTTTCAGAGTATTTTCATGGGGCAATATCTCTCTTGATAAAGTGAAATATCTTTTAATGTCTAAATATCAACTCTAACTAATCTTTGTGCTAGCCTTGGAATTCAAGCCAATGAATTCCTGTTACTCTGAGAAGTAACTTACCTGGAGAATCGCCTTGTTGGACTGGGAATAGGACTTGGAGGTAACCCATTACTACTCACAAACATTTGCAGTGATGGTGAAAAACATTGCTGCAGAAAAAATCACATTAAGATGCTTCAGAATTTCCTTTTAAATACTCTAGGGTTCCCTCCCCACCCCTTCAGAACACCCCCAATTAAAGAAAACCTAGTAACAAAATAAGGCAAAGATGATCAAACACTATCTTAGAGGCATTAAAATTGAACTTACAGAAATATATTGGCTAAAGCAATACTACTCACATTAACCTTAAATTCACAAACCCATGAAAACAGAAGTTGAAATAGATACCATTTTCTAAATGCAACAGCTGTTTCAGTTCTTCCTATTACATTTAGAGAGTAGTGGTACTGTACTCGGGACTTATCTTTTTACAATACATCCGTTAAAAAGAGTAAAAGTTTACTCAGAATATATCTGATCCGAAAGTTTAACACAATCTACCAGAGTAGAATAGAATATTCCACTCTGTGCTCCTGAAACCAATTTGAGCTTAGTCCATGAATGCTCATAGCTAAGTAGAAAACCTGATACAAACATTTTCGTACTACTGCTTTACAGCTGCAATTCTAGAAGTACAGGGCCAGTTCCCAGCAGTACAGCATAATACTAAGATTGGATTTACACAGCACTAGCACGTGGCTGCTCTATGCATCAACCAAAATACTGGTAGAGCCATGCAACGATACAGTAGCACTATAAAAGCAAAACTGCAAAAGAGCATGAAATAAGGTCAAGAAGACTGTTCTCAAACAGTTGTCAGTTTCTCTGTGTTACATTTCAGTTCTTCAGTTGTAACCRAAAAAAAGCAGATCTTTATCTGAAGTCCACCTCTTTCAGTTTTCCAGCTCCACCAATCTTCAGTGCAAATTTACCACGCTCAAATGTGAAGTCTTCTTTTACAACAACTTTACGCCCCTTTTTCATATCCAGTGGACACATTTCCACCGTCATCATATAGGTCTGCAGCATCTTGTCTTTACCTATTCTCTTCTCTCCACATTTGGTACATTAAGATCTTGATGCTTCTTCCACAGCATCACCTCAACTTATGCAACTCACATCCTCATCCGAGTACTACAGTGACCTTAGAACCAGAACTCGAACCCTCCAAAATACCGCACAAAATCCAGCAAACCCTGAACATGGCAGATGAACTAGCACAGTGCTTAAACCTTGCAGGCTCTAAGGCAACAACTAACGTTAAAAGCCAAGAAAATGTGAACTTTAGTTGTTAAGCTTTTTTTTTTTTTTAATATAATGTCAAACAATTTGTCAAGTTTCATCTGTCCTCACAGTTTACATTAATCTACAATTCTAAAACATGTTCTCCTTTTGGCATTTCATTTATCCTACCTTTCCTATTCCTCTTGTAGGTGAGGGTGCAGGCGAAACGGGAATGAAGTCTATTCTCTTTGGAGAGGAAGATTTCTCAGACTTGTCCAAGTCATTGTCGCTCTGTAAATACAAAAATTTCAGATTTAACAGTGACACAGGATGTGTCACTTAGAATCCAAGCCACAACTTTATGATGGAAAGTTACTAGGTCAAATGCACAAAAGAGCTAAATCAGA
Organism: Rhea americana; assembly: GCF_003343005.1. NCBI lineage: Eukaryota > Metazoa > Chordata > Aves > Rheiformes > Rheidae > Rhea > Rhea americana. The sequence continues at coordinate 1,361,520 of NW_028187177.1, read as the reverse complement.
TGACCTTAAGACTTTCTTAAACTATTTCCACAGTTACCACCTCTCTTTTCCTTAAATTCATCAGTTGAGGTAGAAGTGGAATTACAAATGAAACATCTATAAGGAGATTACCAGGCTCAAGCTTTCCTCCCATGACTGGCTTATCTGCATTGCTGTTTGCACTTCCCTAGAATAAAAGAAAAATCTCATCAGTAGCCACAAAAAGGGTACCTCTGGCTACTTTATCATCTTGTTTCAATAATACTCACCTTTCATGTGCTGTTTCCCTGTTCATTAAATCCACTCCTTCCTCCTGCAAGATAGAGATGTTTTAAGTTTCTCCAAGACATATGGCCCAGAAGTGCTTAGAATAACACCTCTAGTTCAATAATTTGCCTTTAGAATTGAAATTTGAATAGTAGGAGCACTCCAGAAGGACAATGATACAAGCCCACTCACCATTTCCCTTTAATAAAAATGAATACTTTCACATTACAGAAGCACTTATATAAATATTGAAGCACTTATTGGTGTTACTAAAATATACAGTTAAAAACTATACTTACCCTTCTGATCTGATGAAGTCGGCTACTAGGAATACGAATAGGAGATGATGACAGCAGCTGAAAAAAATGTCAGCTGCCATGTTTAAATCACAAAAAAAAAATCAATGGCTTGCACACATCCTATTTATTATCAGCCTTAGTTCATCAACTGTACAACTACATGTGGATGACTCAATGTTGCAACAAGAAAACACTGATCTGCACAAGAAAAGACTAGTCCTACTACTTACAAATTCATGCTACCAGTCAGCAAGTGTCACAGATCTCAGACTTTTAAGCAGACACTGCTTAGTTCCTCAAAYGCAAGAATACCTATGTATGTTATTATGAAAAGTGAGATACTATGAATGAAACTAAGAACATTATGTAATTTAATCCTCTAATACCAAGAATAAGACAGACTCCAGTATTAGTTTTTTCAAACAGCTAGTTTATAGAAAAGAAGAAAAATCTCAGCGTCTCAGCTTCATCTTGAACATCATTCCCCAGAACTTTATTTTGCAATAGCATAGTATTTTATGCATCTAATCCCTCTAAAACTTTGGCTACTGCCATATATGAATGGGCTAATGCTCCCCACTCAAAATATAATGCGTCCACTGTGACATCTACTGTTTCAACCTCTAAAATTTCAGGTACAATATTTCTTAAAAAATAAGTTAACAAACACTTGGAGCTAAAATTCCATCCCACTATCTCTGAATAAAACAGAATGCATGTTGCTTCTCTGTCTTCCACAGCTTTATGTTCTACAGGTTTTGAGAAGTAAAGCTTAATCTTCACTACCTTTAGTGGGAAAGAGCAGAGAGGTCCCTGAGTTGACAATAAGTAAAGAAAGAAAAGAAGTGGAACATCTCCAAAAAGTTAATTAACTGCAGTACTCTACCCTGACAGTCTTACAGAATAAGGGCAAGAGTATCACGCAGCATATAAATTACTCTTCTTCATGTGATGCTTGGATGTTTCGCATTCAGCATTTTGCAAAAAGAGAGTGTCTGTCAAAAAAAAATCTTCAAAAAAAAATTGTGACTCTATTTTTTACATTTTTGCTAAAGATTAAACCAGCAATTCACAACTTTCAATTGTGTTTTCACTTCCAACCCATGCTCAGATTGCATATTATGTTTAAGACTGCACTTAATACTAGGATTCTAAAGTAGCTTCATTCACATTTTCCTTCTTGGTTGATAATACATTTAATGTGCAAGTTTATTTTATATGCAAATTGTGGTTACAGGTAGAAAAAAATACATGACATTCTGTAGTCTGGAAGCTTGCTAGGATGTTTAGTGCAAACAGAAATCAAGCTTAACTTCGTTTCTCTAAATCAATTACTACTACTTAGGTGTAAACAAAGACATGCTCACGAGTCCTTACCATACTGTGACGGCTCATAACTGTTGTACTGTTCCGGCGTGTTCGCAACACATAAGGCTGAAAAACCTGTGAGTTGTCACTGGAAAAAAAAACAAAAGTTTTGTCTAAGAGTGTGTGTTTAAGGAGTGCTGTAGTTAAGTATGCACAGCATCGTGCTACACTGCGAATCGCCACGGCTCGCAAGACACGCGTTTTATCGCGGTAAGAAACCGCTTTGGCTGCGGAGCCCCGCAAGCGCCTTCCCGCGCCGCCCCGCTCGGCGGGGGCCGCCGGCTCCCCCCGCGCTCCGAGCGCCGCGTTCCGGCGGCCTGCGCCACGCAGCAGCCCGCGGCCTGCGCCCGGCG
>NW_028187177.1:1355518-1358743 GCF_003343005.1 Rhea americana | reverse complement strand
GGCGGGGGCAAAGCTTGCCGCCTCCCACTGCGCATGCGTTCTGCAACCGCATCCTGCTACTGCGCATGCCCGCGGCAGCCGCATCATGCCCGAACCCCAGCTTCGGCTTCSTAAGGAGTCCCGAGAGCCTCCGGAGGCGGGGGGCGCGCTGATTGGCCGGGGGGGCAGGGCGTGCTTTTGAAACGGGACAATGAGCGGTGAGGCGCGGGGTGTGGCCTGCGCGGGGCCGCGGGTTCGAGTCCAGAGGCAGCAGCGTCGCGCCCGCGGGCCCGCTGGCGGCCAAAGGCTTTGCAACCCCTGTCGGGTTTAGAGGCTGTCTTCAAACTCGAATTGTACAGTCYGCTCTAGTGTTTTTCCCAGTCTGTCCCAAATTTCGTTTTGCTGCTAAAGCACGTACCATGTTTTTAATGAGTTATCATAATACAGGGCTCTGCACTGTTAATAGAAATCTGGCATAAAGTTTATTGAGACGTGTGATTCTAGCTCTCAGTTGTGTTTTTGGACTGACTTTTAGAATTCTATTTCATTTCATTTGATCAAAGTATGTAARTTTGTGCTTACTGATTTTTAACAGTTCAGTGCTTTTCTGCAATAACAGTTATAATATACACATTGGTCTTTTTCATCCAGGGGTCTTTGGGATCTTTACCAGTGTCAAATTTCAAAAGCTTTATATTTTCTTCTAGGAAAAAGCAAAAGATGTCCCWGAGTGCTAGCTACAGAAACAGGATGGAAAAGTTAACGTTTTCACCATTTCAACGTAAGAACGTTGCTGAACAAAGTATTCTCTTGCTTTAAAATGATCAGATACAAATGACAGCTGAACAAATTGCTGCCTATATAACTTTGCTGTTTATTATGGCACATTTGCACTGTTTTTGTTAATCAAAGCTAACGTAAGTGTATTCCTTTGTTTCCACATTCACATTTTYCCACTTTTTCCATGTTCCATTTTCTACATTTCTCATCACCTGTTTTTGTTTATGCTTACATTTCTGGCACTATACTGGACAGTACTAGTGAAGAACTTGTGCTTATTATGTTTCTGAGACCACTTAACAGATCTGCAGAGATTAAATTTTTAAATTTTTCAGACTTCTTCTCAGAATAAATTTTGCATTCATATCAAAAACCTAGAGACAAAATGCAGTTTTGTATTGTTGCAGAAGGAAAACCTTTTATAGTCCTGTTTCACTGTTTACACAATCATCTATTGTAGCCAGTAATGACATATTCCTGTGGAATGATACAGAATTCCCATCCTCTTCAAAGACAAATAAGGTAAATAATATAAAACTTGGTATTCAGTAATTATGATAAGCTTGATTTGTGGGAAAAATTAGGATTGGGTACTGCAAGAGGAAAAATCTGTTAAATCACCTTTTACTATGCACTAAAAATCCATGCTCTAAAAGCAGCAGCATACTTGCAGTCTGAGTTTTATTATAGAACGTGCACCATTCTCTTTGTTAAGTATTTCAGCACAAGCATTTCATATGGCAGCTGGACACTGCCCAAGAGACAATTCAATTGACAATATCTAGCAAAACAGCTAGCCCTGAAGGGAATGGATGTTGGCTTTGTTGATGCAAAAGCCACCTGCAAAATGTGACTACATCACCAACCTATTATGTGGATTTTGGTATTTATTATTGCAGAGCTATTGTATTATGTCTTTGTTGCCACAGACAGCAAAATCTTCAAATGCTATGTTCCAGGATACTACTCGGAAAGAAGCCAACGCTACTGAAATGTGGCTGAGAGCTCAAAAAAATCTGCTCCATGGACACAAACTTTGCAGTGCCAGACACCATCACACTAGCTTGCTACCTCACAAGGGGTTTACTAGAACCAAGTGAGGTTTAATGCGAATGTGTAAATATAAGAAAAAGCAGGGAATGTCCAGATGACTGTCAAAGGCCCTAGGGGTCAGTCTAGGGGTCAGTGCTAAGAGGAGGAAGGCTAATGAGGCAGAGAAAAGGGGAAGTGGCTGAGGGAGAGCTGTGCTTGGAAGCAGAACGAGGTGAAAGATGAAAATGAGGAAATCAAAATCAAAAAGCTGGGTGTGGGGAACTGGGCAAAGGGCCATGGGAACAGGGATTAAGAAAGTAGGGAATATGATAAACAGAGCCCTGGGAGGATATGGGTGAAGGAGGGAGATTCAGAGGAGAAATAGAATGGGGAGAAAGGGATAGATGAGTTAAATGATGCAGAGGTATTCATGGGCATGAAGAGCCATGGCCTGGAAGAAAAAAACAGGGAATATTTGATAAAATCAGGGAAATATCTCAATGGATTGAATATACATTGCCAAACAAAGTTACAAAACACTGTTTCTCCCCAGCCTTAAATAAATTACTAAGTGTAGAACCTTTTTTTTTTTTTAAAAACAAAAGGTTTTTTCCACTATCTATAATCTACCTTTCTTCTCCAGTTATTTTTGTTCTGAAAGACTGCCTGGAATATTCACCTGGACTGTAAGCGATGCATAGATGCCTGAGCTTGCAGAGAACCACCAACTGTATTAGTGACAATGGCTTTATTCATCTTGGCAAAGTATTAACTCAGATGCTTAGTTATACATATTTAAGTATCAGCATTTTGGTGCTTAGCAAGAGAGTACTTATGAACATATTTTTAGACACCTGCAATATTTACATCTGAATTTCATATGATTAATATAAGCAGGGCTTAGTCTGAAATGTAGTTTGGAAAACTCATTCCTGCCTTTCCCTGCGTTGCTCTCTATACAAATCGAGGCACACACAAACATCCAAGTGCTGTAATTCAGAAACATGAGTAAAGTTACRGATAAAATAACTTATTTTTCTCACTCAGGGCCAGGTACCCCTGGTGCAGCCATGTGTGCTCATTTTTAAGTTTTCCAGGCTGAAGGCCACTGCTTTGAGTTGTAGCTGTACCTGTCGGAGCATAAAGGAGCTGCGCTCCAGGCGCGCGTCCTCGCGAGCCGCGGCGGGACCTGCAGAGCCAGGCCGCAGTCCGGTCACCTCAGCGGTGCAGCACTGCATCTTCACACCTGTTTAGCGTCTCCCTCTCTTTTTTTTTTTTTCAAATGTTCCTGTCCTCGGCCAGGAGGCTCCCTGTGAACAGCAGCACCTATTCCTGCACCCAACCCTTACACCAGCCTGGTCACCAGCCCACAGCAGAGAGGGCCCGGCGACGCCACGGCCGCCTCAGCGGCAACGCCACGACCGCCTCAGCGGC
>NW_028187177.1:1315664-1355118 GCF_003343005.1 Rhea americana | reverse complement strand
GGAGCCGCTGCGGGCGCGGGCAGTGAATGGGCGTCGCGGCGGAGCGGGAGGAGCCGGGGCCGGGGCCGGGGCTGCCGCGATGGCTCAGGAGAAAATGGAGCTGGACCTGGAGCTGCCGCCGGGGAGCGCGGCGGCGCCGAGCGACGGGGGCGGGCTGCGGCGGTCCAACAGCGCCCCCCTCATCCACGGGCTCAGGTGAGCGCCGCCGCGGGCCCCGCCGCCGGGCTCCCACCCGCGGCCCGTGCCCCGCTGTCAAAGCGGGCTCCCCCCCAGCGCCCCGACCCACGMGGGGCCTCGGTGAGGGGTCCTGGCCCGTGCGGAGCGGCTGGAGGAAGCCTGGGCCCCTCTCGCTCGTTCGCACCCTGCCTCCATCCTGCGCAGCCGAGACCGGCGCTCTGACGGTTGTAGCCTCTGAGCTGTGGCTGCGCTTACCGGTGAATAGCATCGATCTGTGATTCCCGTTATGGCTTCAGTTTGCCAAGGAACGTTCWCTTACTAATGTAGTAATCCTACGGTGGATAGTTTCAGAAGAACTAGGCAGGTTCAGTGAGGAGCATCGCTGGATGCGACCCAGCCGGACGCCCAAGCTGCGCCTCTGGGTTGCGCGTAGGGCAGTGGGTCGGTTGTTCTGTGACTTGTTCAGGACGGCGCTGGTTTTGCTAGCGCGGCACAGACAATGCTAGGAGGAACGCAAGGGGCCGCGCACACGGTTTTGCCTGGGTATCACCTTCAACGTGACGGCGGCTGGTGTTTGCTGGATGTTCACGTGGCGGTCCAGGCCCAGCTCCCCTCCCCTGGCAGGACAGAGATGGTAGCAGTCCCAGGCAAGGGCTAGGAGGACAGCTCGCAGATATGCGTGCTCTGTGYATGGTTTTGTATTTGGGTAAGTTCAGAAGTCCTATTTCTTGCCTCTTCTGGGTTGTCATAAAGTTGAGAGGTGCCTCCACATCCACCACCATCCGTGGTGTGGCTAACATCTGACTTCAGGGTGGTCTACCTGCTGCTGCTGGTGGTATGCCTACTGCAGTYTGGGAGAGAACAAGGATATGAAAGTTTGTAGAAGATACATAATGCATGATAAGTACTTTTTTTTCCTTATTAAATGTTGCATTTCTGTAAGGAGCTAGAAATGAAGTGATGAATAAATGGCATAATTCCTGTGTTCCAAAATGGCTAATATTTCATCAYAGTTCAGAGAAAATATGATTTCTTGCATCTTATGTCAAGTAAACATGTTTGCAWTTTTTTTGTATATTTCCATGGAGTATAGAAATATTATATATAGTAGTTGTTCAACAGGGAGATTTCCAAGTAAGTAAATTAATTACAGAGCTGAGACACAAACATTTTTCATCACTTTCACAGCTCTATAACTTTTTTTTTTTTTTTATGAACTGTGAGATCCTTGACTTTTTTTTTTAAGCATCCTATAACCATGCATAGAGAAATTTAATTCRGGGTCTGTACAGGGAGGAGAAAGGTAGGCCTCAGCTCTTACCTTGAAACTGTTCGTATAACAGGTGTTGTTTACACAAGCTAAACAGGAATCGCATTAAACTAATTTYGGGTGTTTGCAGTGGTTTGCTTGTTATGTAGGAATTTTCCAGCTATTTCTGAAAGATTGCAGCTCTTGGCAAGAAATTTCAGATTTTCCCTGAATAACTTTGTAGGGTAAACGGAAACAAAAGTTTCTATTCTTGGACAGCTTGCTTTTTCTACTGCCCGCTCTCTTTGCTTCTTCATTAACAGATTTATTAAGAAGCTTTGAGAAGGGGTTACTTGGAACCAGAGAACATTTTAGGTGAAATATTTTATATCATGGAATTTACCTTTCACAGAAGTTTCAATTTCTGTTTTCATACCAAATAAAAATGATTTTTTCTGTGAAAAGTGAGTTTGAGATCTGACCAGCTCTGGTGTTTTTGCATGGGAATTTGAAGGTAAGGATGCTTGTAGAGTTTTTTCCTCTCTCTCTTTTCTTCTCCAGTTAGCGCTAAATATTAGACTTGGCCTATGTGATAAAGGATTTAGGGAGTCTTTCAAACCTGTTTTCTCCATTCAAAACCTGCATTTCAGAATGTACTGTTTAAGCCACATGTTTGTGTACAAGTACATATGTACTAAGCTGTAACTGTTGGCTTCAGCCAGTAAATCTCATCTCTCAACTTAAGGCCGTGTCTCCTGTTCTAGCTCCTATCAAATCACAAATGTTTTATCTCTTGTAGATACAACCTGAATGAAACTTTTTTGAAGTTGTGAGTGATGTCTGTTAATTTGTACTTGATGCTTAAGAAAAAGGGATCAATGCATTCATCATGGTGGAAAAAAAACATGCTTGTAATAGTGGCTAGAGCTATTTTGGATTAATTTTACTGGCTTTTTATTTCTAAGGRAAGCTTTTTTGTTACCTTTTATCTAGCAGGAAGTTTTAAAAAAATCTAAAACATGCATGCCTAACTGRTGCATTTTAAATTGGAGGATTCTGTTTATGATGTGTCTTTAAAATACACTTTTTTTTTGAATTTAATKTGATTATTAGCCTTTAGAAAAAAGCTAATACTATTGGTCAGAATAGTTTTAAGAGATAATATTTTGTGTAGTTCTTTTGTTCATCTGAGCTAGCAGTTGAGAGAAAGATACAACTCAGTGGCTTTTTGCAATTTGGATCTAATTATGATTTTATATGWGTGCCTGTGCAGATCCTCAATGATTTTTAAGCATAGAGATTTTGGCTCTGAATTCTAATGACCATAAAAATTTATTTGATTTCTGCAGTCTTGTTCATTAAGCACAGATCAATGGCTGTTGATAATACCAGTGATGACAGGATGATGRCTTACTTTAGGAATCAATAGAACTCAATGTTTCCTTGAAAGGAGGAGACCATGTTATACCAAATAAATAATGATGTTTTAAATGGATGTCTTCCTTCCTGATTGAAGATGTGACTGTGGTCAAAAGTCTTAGGGCTTTCAGAACTGGATTTGCAGTATGTATAATTTAACCTCTGCTTAAAAAAAAAACATATTAAATGTTCTTGACAATCACATTTTTTGAAGTACTGTATTTTTGATTCTACTGGCTTTGAGGCTGCTTTCAGTTACTGATTATATGCTATTTATAAATTTGTTCTATTGAATGAYTTGTTTGAAGCAATAGGCAGTCTCTAGCCATTCTAGACTTAATAAATTCCCACAGAAATGATTGATCTTAACAATAGCACAGTTACTCTGATGACTCAGTATGATTAATCAGCATCATTAAGTGAAGTTAGCTAGGACTTGCGGTKAGAGTGATTTGTTTTCAGCTCTTGACCAGCACACTGAAAGAATGCTTTCATACCTATTTCTTGAATGCTTTGCCTTGAAATGCTAGCTGTCTTAGAATTTGAAACTGTTATTATATTAAAAAGTACTTTATGATAGGGAGGAAATGGCTCTTGCATTTGACAAGTGTTTCTTTTCACAGTGATAATTCACAGGTGTTCCAGGCTAACGTTCTGCGAACCCGCAGGAACAGTACAACAGTTATGAATCGTCATAGTCTGGTAAGAAAACAATTAAACCGACCTCAGTAGGCCCAAAGCAGAAGTGTGCAAACAGGATTAAAGAAAAAAATGAGATTGTAGGCTATGAAACTAATACTGTGCATTTTCAGAAGCAAGACTCTGGACTGTGATGTTAATACGCTGTAGCTATAGTTAAATGTTATTTACAGCCATTTGGCCWTGGAGAGCACTTATATTTCATTGTGATCATAACTTTGTAAAATGCAAGCGGATGTTCTAACCTGGAATAAATAAGATATTTTGCAAAGAAAACTAATTATATAAGATGTAGTGTTGTTCAGTAACTGAAGGGCTAATAATCTCTGATGTTTAAGAGAAAAAAAGTGATCTAGTTTTAGCTTGTCTTAGTGCTGGAAGAGATTGTTTTAATCACCTAGGTGACTAGGATACCATAGGTCTTGAGACTTCCAGGATGAATGATTCCATATCTCTAAGAAACATTCATGTGTGATTTCAACTTCTGTTGCAATTGAATTATTATTATAGCTTCCACAATCTGATTTTTTAAAAATATTAATCTAAAAATACAGTGCTTCAACACAGAGAAAATGTTGCTTTCCTTGTATTGTAGCATCTTATGAGTAGTGGTGAAAAGGTGTGACTTTAACTGATTTGGAACATCTGCGCAAGATGGCATGGGAGTAGTTTGCTAGCCCTTGTAGAAAGGGACAAGGTGCTTGGATAGTTACTTCCTCTAACCAAAAGGAATTTTTGAGCCAACTTTGATGTATAACCAGAAACTTAACTTTTCCCATAAGATAGCCTTATGAAACAGATACAGGCTGGGTAAGAAGCCAGCTGCATACAGTTTCACTTTTAGTTTTAGAAAAATTTAGATGTGTYGGGGAGAGGAGTAGTGATAATTTTCTTTTAAGTATGGGAAACAAAATACTGCTACAGTATTGGTTTTCTGTGCATTTTGATTTATAGATACTTGTAATTTTTGCAGAGCTGGACTCACCTGCAGTGCTAACAGTAATTATCCTTTTCTTTTTTTTTTTTAGCTCCCTTTTGAAGATGTGTTAGAAATAATCCGTTAGCTCTGGGTTAATGTTTGAAGACAACTATTCTACTGTTTTCTTGACTGATGCCCCTTAGCTAAAATTCTTTTTTAAAATTAGGACATGCGACTACTTCAGCAAAACCTTGCATCTGTAATAGAATTGAGATGCTTATGTAAAAGTTTGGAAAGATTATTGGAAAAAACTTTCTTCTTTAGCATTTCTCCTGCTAGAAAAATTAAGCATAATGGAAAAAACTATGGTAAAGAAATCTTAAACAACGGTCTTTTTATTCATACTTTTTTAGGTTGCAATATAGAGTGCTTATATTTATGCTTATGGTCAGACTAAAGGAGAAACAAAGACAAAAGCTCAATTTACTGGATTTCCTTCTTAAAGATCTTCAATTAATTGTTGAGGGAGGGGGCGAGCTAGTTTAGGAGGCATTGCCTCATTAAGGCCCAGGGTTTTGTTTTTGTTAATGTGTTGGGAACCAGGGGACAGTTCAGTGGTGGGCTGGCTCTTAAACCTGTCCTGATCCCAGAGAGAGAGATGTTGTTTTTTGGATTTTGTGACTTTATTCTGAAAGTCGTCAACAGAAAATTGGAACTTTTTTGACTCAGTGGCAAAGATGTCAAAAGAGAAATGCAGTACTTGAGAACAAAAATTGTTTTACAKCTAACAAAGGAATTTTCAGGACACTTTGCAGCTTACATTTAGCTTACATTTTTGGGTTGAGTTTTTGTATCTGAAGTGAAACTTTTCAGGGATGGGAGTGCGGATGTCCAAAGCTAGAAGATTGTAGCTCAAGATCAAGAGGTTGGAAGTAGGGTATGTGTCTTCTCCTCTCTTTCCTCTCCCTCCTCTGTTCTCCTGCATGAAGAGCTCTTTCTTCATGYTCATCTTACATCTGGAGCAACCTGGGATTCCTTTCTTTCTGCCCTTTCCCTTTAGCCTCCAGGGGAGCACAGGTCAAAGACTGAAAGGAAGCACCAGCAGCTTCACTCATGTGGCCTTGCAGAGATACAATGCTTAGGCTTGTAATTCACAAAGGCTCAGAAAAATGGCCTAAAATGTGTGCAAAATCTGTTTGAGAGAACATGCTTGTGTGTACTGTGCCACAGTATAATGTCACATGGGATTTTCTGAAAGATCCAGTGAGCTCTGAAACTTTCTAGTACAGTGACTGCTAGCTGTTAATATTTTGTAGTTTAATTAGTTAATCATAAAGGAACATCTCTGAACCAATGTTAACTTCTTCATGGGAAGATGTCCTCAAGCCTTCATCTCACTTTATTAAGTTTATTATTATTTAAGTTTATTAAAAAGCATCTTGAAAGTTACCTCTCTTCTTTCCCTTGTTGACCAAACGCTGATAAAATACAGCTTCAGTTTTACTGATGCTAAAAAGGAATGTGGAACCCTACATCAGCACTTTGTCCACTTTGATAGAGCTTGGCAGATTCTTAGTGACTTTTAATTATGGTCTGGTTTATGGTCATCTTAGGAAGGACAAGGAGGATGGAATTGGAAAGGAACTTAGAGATCATCTCATCCTTCTGCTACTTTGAGCCAGGATCAGCTATAGCTAAACCATTTTTGGAAGATGATTAACCTCTTCAGCATTAAGGACTCTTAACTGCACCTGATATTCTTGCTATATAGTTTTATGATGTTTGAGAAACTATTTGGGGTGCTAAATGACATGAACTTTGGTTAGTTTGATTTTACAACAGATAAATGTTGAAGTGTACTTCAAAAACCACTGTTTTTTGTAATTGGAAAAACAAATCCAAGTTTTATTGCAGTGTAAAATGTATAAGGAGGGAGAAAAGGATTAAGTGACTGAAACTTTGTTAACTTAGTATTATAAATACAGCTAATGGTTTTTCATAGTTTAACATAGCACAAAACACTTGGTAACACTTCATAAAAAYTGATCAATAATTCGGTGTTTCTGATCTGTTGTGTTAACTCAAGGGAATAATGGGAGTTGATAAAATGCTTTGATAAATGAAGGTTTTATTCCAGCTCCATCTTCAGGGCTATTGTAGTAGCTGTCCCAGCTAAATTCTAAAGTATTCTTGTATTTTTTGAATAGCTTCTCAGAGTCTCAGGCTCCAACTCTTTTGTAATGATGATCGTAGGGGCAGCTCTGCYATTCTGACTATGTCTAAATCTGCAGTTTTTTGTTTTTGAGTTACGAAATGTAACTGCCAAGGAAGGCTCAACTATGTTCAGTTATTCGGTGTTCATTTCAACTCAGAAGTTACCAGTGGCATCTAGTGAGTAAATGGTTTCCTTAAAGCAGAACATTTTAGGTTGTAGTTAGATGTTCAGGTACTGTTTCAAAAGTGGTTTGTTTGTTTGTTTTTTAAAAGTTGAACAAGTTCACTCTTATGGTCTACTGTATGGCCCCAGAAATGCTTGTGTTGGCAGAAGACAGGGGGCAGTGCAGGGAGGGAAATAGAAGGGCTTAGGTGCAAGGGGCAGGTGACTGCTTAGTTTGGCTCTGCAGCCAAACTGATGTTTGTGAAACTTGATTCTCAGAAAGTTATTGCATCTATCTGACATACTGGAAGAGGGAGAAAGGGGAAGGTGCCTCTCTTCCACATGATATTCTAATAGTTTCTAATATTTTCTATTAAGCTTTTGCTTTCTTAAAACATCTGGGATTTAAGTAGCATAATTTTAACAAATTAGTTTAATCTGCTTTAGCAGATATCCTTTAAAAGCCGCTGAGGCTTCTGATAATTTCTTTTCACAAGAATTAAATTAAAGGACTGTTAGCAGGGAAAAGCAGTTTTTGAGCATTGACAAAACAAGGATCGTGATTTGTTGGAGATCAGCTGTAGGTTCCTTGGAATTAATAGATTTAGTCAAATCTATATTAGATCCTGTAGAGGAATACTTAACTGCCATTTTCTACTTTTTACTTTGACTGGTCCCCACTAGTTTGGTATATATTTTATTAACATTAAACTTAAGAGTAAGTGGATCATAGTTTTAAAATACAAAGAATGGAACAAATGCATTTTCACTGTGCAGTGATGGAGTAAATGGACAGGAATGTACTACTGTCCAGAGCCTTTTTTTTGTGTGTGTGTGCGAATCAAAGTTAGCTTAAAGGTATATATTGACTGTTACAGTTTGGAGGAAATTTTACTAGGTGTGCAGGATTTGTGAAAGTTCAGTATAATAGTAAAGCTGATGTAAAATGGACTTAAATAGCTAAAGAAAATGTTATAACTGCTAGATTGTAGTATATAGTACGATGACTAAGTTCTGACAGAAGTATTAGACATTCTGTTTGTAAGTGTGGTAGGCTAATATTTTTGAAAGAAGAAAGGCTTTATATAAGTGTGTGTGCGTATATTTTTGTATAAAATATATAAAAATATATATTTAGAGGGAGGATTCTGAATATATGACATGTTAATGAGCTGTGATAACTTACCATGACTTTTTGTATAAGACAGCAAGGTCTTTGCATTATCCATGGCACTGATCAGAAGATGATGCAGTAAATAGATAAGTGAATGAATGTTAATTCTCTGATTTCAGCATAATGAAGAACTCTAGTAACGTTTTGTTTGAAGCTGTTGAAGCCTCACATTGCATAAAGTATAATAGACAGTAATGATATGACTCTTTCTTACTGAGCACATGTCCATTTTACAAAGACTTGTTATTTGGAGGGGTTATGAGTCTTACAGAGGGGAAGAGGTTAGGTAAAGCTCTGACTAAAGCTTTGAATTTGTGACCCAGAATGGATTATGACAAATGTCAGTTGATAGTTCTGAGAGACAGGAAATATATGAAATTAAGTAATTAAAATAATTTCATTTGTTTTTGAGTGTACAATTTTAGATCATAATATTCCAATGAGAGGATCTTCATGCAAAGCTGACAAAATTAATAGAAAAGCACTTTTAGTGATATCATGAATGATTTCATTTTCTGTYATTTGAATTTGTGAAGCTGTTGAGAAGCTTAAGGAAGGTATTTAACTCTTTGCTAGCCCTCTAATGGCTGATTTTTTTCGTCTGTCAAAGTACTCATTTGTAGGCAGACAACAATCCAGAAATAGTTCTGCACAGTGTGCGGTTTTGGCTTTGTATTTTTATGCAGACATATTATGGGTGGCAGTGTGCTAGTTAAAAGTCAGTTCATTCTATAAAGAAGGCTCTGAGTTCTAGTAACCTGAAACTGAAGTGAAAAGCAGATTGATATCCATTAGCATCTCTGACCATGCAAAATGGTATGATATGGAAATACACAATATAATGTTCTTGCAAGTACTTAATATAGTTTGTATGCTCTGCAGATGTTATAAGAATTGATTTTCATTTGGGAGTTTTTTTTGAGATAGCATTTTAGAGTGGGTACTAACATCCTAACACCTTTTGCTCCCTCCTCCTGTGGTTTTTAAGAACATTTCAGTTGTATGTGGTTTTGTTTTTCAGTTTGTGCCATCATCTCCTGTTCATATTCCTAGCAGCCGTCTTCATCAAATCAAACAGGTAAGCACATATTCTAATTTTTTGGAAATAGTAGGTTGCTTAGAAGTGTGTTTTTTCTTTTACCCTTGATCTGCACCGTTCTTCAAATGACTATTGATTTTTTGGTTTGAAATAGTAGTACAGGTTCTGCAGCAGTCTATTACTTCAAAGTGCTTTTAAAAGTAAAGGTTATATCTGTTTTCAGAATTCCAAAATTTATAAAAAGTAGAATGCATCTTAGAGAGAGAAGATGATTTGAGTAGAAAGAAAAGACAAAATTTGAATCGGACATTTTAGTAAGGAAGTTTTTAATGTAAACTCTTGGGTAAGGTTTTACGGTTTTTGGCTGCAGTGTCAGCATAAATATTCAGGGCCAATGACAGCGTATTCCTTGTGCTGGCACAAGAATTTGCGCAGGCAGAAAATGAACTGGATAAGGAAGAGATCTAGCTAAAAAATAGTTGAGACTTCTAGCTGGACTATTTTTCATCTGTATAATTTTATTATCCAGGTCACTGTACTTGTGCTATTACAGCATGAGTGGAGGGGAAGGGCACAAGGGCAAATACCTAGGAAGGGAGAGAGGGGTGTGGCAAATATCTGAGTTGGCTTAAATAGCATTACCACCAAACAGATCAGTGTCTACAGACTCAAGTTTCAAAAACAGCAAGCACACTTTTGTGGCTCTTTCATTATGTATCTTGACTTTTTGACAGTAGAATGCGTATAAAACTGACTTGAAGACTGGCTTGAAGATGCTTTATTTTTTAGACTAGCTAGTTTTCAAATAGGTAGGCTTTTCACTCTGTAAAAAAATCAATTTATGCTTCAGGCAGCGTTTTCAGGATATGATATCTGAAGTGGGTTGTATGTGCTCTTGCTTCCCACYTCAGATATTAAATGTGCATAGTAATCCTGTAGAAAATGAATACTTGTTTTTACTATGTAAATAATTTACTGGCTTAAAGAGACTTTGAAGCACTGAAGTCAGTTGGAGAGCTATTTTTTAAAATTAATATAAGAAAGTTAGGATTAATAGGTAAATCTGATGAGAGCAAGGTGATGAACTCAGTGCTATGCTTCTGTTGCTATGTTTATTGCATGAAGTATGTTTCATTTTTCAAGTTTTTAAAGAATATTTTATATCATAATTATTCCAAACCACACATTTAAGAAATGTCATTGTTCACTTTAATAACTTATATTTGATCATTAAATTCACAAACTGAAATTCTCTCTCCTGTATACTTATAGGCACAGATGGGAACCATATATTATACTTCTGATTTTTTTTCAACTCTTAGCAAATAATCTTACAGTTGAACTAACGCAGGAAGACTCTTCCTATGTGTGATGCAGACAGTGAAACCAGTTATTTAAACTTTTTTTCTTTAACTAGACTGGATTATTCCTTTACTGAACACACTGGATAGTATTCATTTAGTTTTAAGAAATGGTTCATGCCTTAAGAGGGGATTGAATCAAATTTGTTTATACTTGTGATTAATATTTAGTGTGTTTCATTTTATACCTTTGTTCCGTTTTAGTAATATTTTATAGATGTTTTAGAAAAATAGCACTAAATCCCTAATTTATTGCATATATATAATACATTATATACAAACGAGAGGCTGACAATCTAATTAGTTGCTAATATATAGAATAAGGTGAGAATCCAGGCATGCTTTTAAGGCTTGCCTATGCTAGTTTCTGTCCTCTTGAAGTGAGGAGTAATTTCTACCTTATGAAATGATTTTATGCAAGATTATATAAAGATACTGTAGCATATATAAAAKCTTTGGTCACATTATTGCTCAATTTTATAACTGTCTCTTGAATGGTGATGAAAATGAAAAAGCTGCCTGAGAAGCAACCAACTCCCATAAGCAATGCTTTTTATGCAATGATTTCTCTCTCTGAATTTCTTCTCCTTTCTACCCTGTCCACCTTCACGTAATACGGACTTCAGGCTGTTGTTACTTAAGATTGTTGAATTATATTAACTCTATACCTGAGTGAGCTGAAAATAAAGTTTTTCTGATTTGCAAGTCTTTATTTTTCATCTGCTAATCTCTTTTAGGAAGAAGGAATGAATTTGATGAACAGAGAAACAGTACATGAAAGGTAAGGCCAAGTATACCTAGTATACATAAAGAAATCTTTTATGGACCAGGGACAACACATTTCTCTTCTTCTTTATAGAGATGTGCAAGTAGCAATGCAGATGATCCAGTCATGCGAGGAGAGCTTGAGCCTGGTAATGCGTTCATGACTTATTTCTTTTTATCAGTATTAGGACATTAGAGACTTCCATGTCAACATTCTCCTGTATAATTTGATCTAAAAAGAGTGTTGTTAATATATTGCTGCTTCTGATCAGCAATGTTTCATACTAAAAAGGCATAAAGTTATCAGTTGTTCAAGGATACATGTGGGTTTCTTGGGATGATATTTAAAAATAAAATTGCATGGTTATCTACCTGTCCAAATTTTCTTCCACTTTCTGATACTCAGTAAATAATGTTTAAGGCTTTTTTTGTTATACGTATGTCCTCATATCTACATTAAAAAATGATGAGTATGAATGAGGATAACTTTGGAATCTTATTCAATTCCAAACAGTCCTTTTTTTTATATATTAAAATACCTGCTTATATGACTATTATTTATATGTACCATCTACAGAGTGACAATGATTATGAAAAATCRTCATCACCAAAGCAAGTGGACTTTATCCCAGTTTCTCCGGTTCCTTCACCTACCAGAGGAATAGGGAAGGTAAGCAAAGTGTAGTAATAAATGTTCTATCTTCAATTGTGCTAATAAACCAAATTAATAACAAAAGATGAAGCTGCCTTTTCCTTTCTACCTCATCTGCAAGCAAGAAACTAGAGAGTGAAAGAAAAAGAACTAAAATCCAGAAACAGAAAATGACAGCTAGCAGTTGCACATCTTGTGGATGTGAATTTCTGAAGTGTTTGACTGTTAACCTGTTGTTAATATTCTTTATTTGCCTTTCCCTTAGAGTAATAGGAGGGGGCATATGTTCTTATTTTTATGAACTAGTCTGTATARTCAGACTATGGCAAAATAAATGCTTGTCAAACTTGCTTGTGTTCTGCATGAAAGTAAAATCTGTCCAAGTTTTTCTAGACTTTTTTTTTCTCCTTATCCAAAGTGATATCTCAGTATATCCAGCCAAATTGGCTGCTTGCTTTAAATTGGCAGTGGGTTGTTTATTTCCTTGTAATTAGGCCCAGTTGTTACTATATGGGTATAATACAGTGTTTATACATAAATAAACTGTTACTGTTTTGCTCTCAGCAATGTTTCTCACCATCTTTGCAAAGTTTGGTGAGTAGTAGTGGATTACCTCCAAGTCCTAGCCCAAGTCCAACAAGGCGATTTTCAAGGTAAGTACCAGCCTCTGTTAATAACAGGAAGTTGGCATAGTTTATTCACACTGGGCTTTTGAAATCTCAAAATTTGTTATATACATAATTAAAATTGATTTCTGATCACAAATATCACTTTATATTCATCTAAACTTTAGATTTTACAACGCCCCAAGTATTTGTTAAAATCTTTGTGAGAACATCAGGAAGCCGGGCTGCGTTTCAGGCTCTGATTTTGCAGTGTGGTCTATTGCTCTTAATCACACATTAAATAAGTGAATTATAAGGGAAAAAATGGATTTAGGGGCTTGTTAGGCATTCTGGTTTCAGTTGTATTGGATATTGTTTTGAGTGATGTGGGCACACAATTGAATTGGATCAAGCCATAGCAGTTCAGCAAAGTTCAGCCTGTCAACTGAGATATAGCCAATACCTACACATCAGCTTTTGAACTGTCCTGGTTGTGAAACAATGTGACTTAACTTATTCTTTTAAGGTCTATACTGCTTTGTCTGTCTGTCCTAAAAAATATATATATATATATATATATTTTTTTTTTTTTGAATAGGCTGTTCTAATACCTCTTATTTTTAACTTAAACTACTGAAAGGAAAATGCTTTCTGAACATCTTTTCATTCTTTACTTGTTTTGGGGCTTCCTATGTTAATGATGATACTTCAGTATAGCATCTGCCTTCTTTTAGCAGGAGAAGCCAGAGTCCTATTAATTGCATTCGACCAAGTGTTCTTGGGTCAATAAAAAGAAAAGGTACAGTGTTTATTTCTGACTACCGTAATAGGCCAGGTTGTTAATTTAATAGTAATTCATCTAGCTTTCTTCCTCATTCTGTTCATTTGGCTGATATGATGAAGAATGACTAGAAATAGAGGGTTTTACMAATCACCAAGTATATGAAATTGTTGGTAGTGATAAAATAGAAATTGATGAACTAGTATTTACTACTTGGTAAAACTYTAATAATTGTTCTGTCCTAATGCCTCTTCATTGCTGTAATACTATGCCTCTGATAARAAACTAATGTAACCTATTTAATCAAACAAGAAATACAACTATTGGTATACTTAATTTCACAAACAGAAATTTTTGAAAGTCCTGGCTAACTGAAGTGCACAAATACGGTGGATTTAAAATCACAATCCTACAACACAGGCTGGTTGAGAACGTGRTAGACACATAATAACTTTATTTGGAATTTTTTTCTCTTTCCCTGCATTTTTCTTCAAGTTTCACTTATTTTGCTGCATCTGTTTTTAAATGCATCTGCATACTTCACCGTTGTAGCAGAACACTTCTTGCTCTGAAATGGTTTTTAAAATACTTTTAGATAAGTTATGCCATAGCCTATTTAAGTATATGTCTGTCCTTTTCTAGTATATGGAATTCACAGTCAATATATGTTGAGTGATAATCCTGGACATTGTTTTAATTGACTACACGATGAAAACAAGCTTTCTTTGTTCTTTTATTCTCTACTTTGACAGAGCTAGTCAGTRAACTAATTAGCTGAATAAATGAAACAAAAAAAATTTCTGTAGTACTGAATAGGCATCTGATATGTAATTCCTCAATATCTAATACCTCTCAGTTTGCAACTTTAAACTCTCGCAGTGCTTGAACTAAAAGGTTTCCACGAAATACTCTTAAAATTTCAGCAACATCTATGTTTTAAAATAACACTTGATACATTGTAGCAAGTTTGAACCTCTATTTAGTTTGCTCTGTAGAAATACACTGAAAATAGATTTAAATAAAAATTAGTTATTTTTTATCATCTCTTACCTGTTATTAAGGTGTAACAGAGATGGAAGATCATCCAAAAAGATTATTCCAAGGATCCACCAGCATGCTTACCCCTGAAGTTTCACATCAGACAGACCTTGCGGGATGGTAAATACTGTGCTATTGCGCGAAATTCATCAAGGGTACTAGAAAAAWATATATATATGTATTTCATATAGCAATGAGCATGTTTGAAACTGTAATTTTTTGCTATTAATACAAACATCTTGTATTTTTGAAGCACTGAAAGTATTACAGTTAATAAACAATAACATTTACTATTCTAGGAATTGAAGAATTTCCAGGGCTAAAAATCTTCTGTTAATGTGCTTTCTGTTTGTGGGAGTTAAGGATGCTTAGGAAAAGATAACTCATGACTGGCTATTTTGGGGGAGTCTAGTTTTAAGCTGCAGTCAAACGAGTGTTAATGCTATGTGTTAGAGTTTTTTATGCTTCTTGCTGCTAGTCACATGGGAAAATGAGTCTGTGTCTGACCCTCCCTCCTGGGAGGAGATAAAAAGTACTACATACAAAATTGTAATGACTTAAAATAGTGAGGGATTTTGCTTTAGTGTTTTAGTCAAGAGGGTTATTACCCTCTTGACACATAGGGTGTGCACACACAAAATTATCAAGCCAGAGTTGTTTACAGTATGTCTGCCCTTTCTGCCTCCCAGCTAAGGCACGTAGCCATCTGTAAGCTTTTAGCTCATTGCAGTGGTGATAGTAAAATGGATGTGTTAAAGGTGCTTTAAAAGCATACTCCCCCTCCCCCCCCCCATCTTAATCACAGTAGACATAGCAGCACAGGTTCAGTTGCTGCATCTTGGCTTAGAAGATAATTTGTAATGACACTTGAATGCTATCACTAAGTGATAAACACCTACAGTTAAGTTTTTGTGTCCTGTGAAATAAGCAGCAAGTGGTCCAAGCAACTTATATAATTTATCTTTGATTCTCCTCGGAAAAGAGGCACCTGGRTATGCAGACCCATAGAAGATAAGATTTTTTTTTGAAGCACTGGAAGTATTACAGTAAATAGCAATAACATTCACTATAATTTTAGAATTTCCAGGGTCCACATGATGTATCCAGTCTGCAGACTATTTCTGAGTGAACTGAGGGGGGAAAAATAGCAGAATGTTATCTGTCTGTTCCGAAGTGTCTGTAAAGCATATTATTACAGATTTATTTCAAATTATAGGGCTTACTGTTTCCTCAAATATGTACACTTAGTTTTAAATGGTTTTATAGTGAATGGAAGGTAGTGTTTGACATGTTTCAGGAAAAAAAACTAAATACCTCATTTCTCATATGTTGATACCACTTTATTTTCAGTCTGTCATCACATGGTCTTGATGACAATAGAAGCAATGCAGGCTCTTCATGTGACTCACCAGCTGAGATTGGCACCAGCACAGACTCTCCAGTCTCTCTCTCTGACTCCAGATCTCCATTTTTACCAGTAGATCTTACAGCTAAGTTACCTATTAATTAAGAAACATAAGTTTGTTTAATAGACACCAAGAAACAYGTGGAAATTGATGAGACTTTCTGTTGTGTGTAACTGCATTATTTGCGATTGTTCCTCATAGGAACTTCCAGAAATGTCAGTATTTCTAGAAAGCTTCCAGAATAGTTCCTTGAGGAAGAATTCACATTTCTAGTAATTTGTATGGCATTTATATATATTCAAATACAGTAAGCATTTGAATTACGAATATATTTGATGCTAACATCAATATACAAGCTGATTTTTACCATGGATATTGTCTCACTGGTATAAGTTACATAGTATTATATGTAAATTCTGCTTGTAGAAGACTTGGCTTTCCAACAGCCAACAGGCTGTATCCTCACTAATATTAAGTGATGCTGATATAGTAATAGATGACTTCTATGTTCGTCCTCAATCTGAAACCAATGAAACATCTTTCTAATTTACATTTTTATTCTCCTAAATGTTAGAGATTTTTTTGTTCTTGAAACGAAAGTGAGAATATTGGGGAAGATTTGATTTTTGTGTTCTCTGGTTGGCTATTAATCAGTTCTGTATTTTAATTAGATATGAAAAGAACAAGGTGATGAATTGTCATCTTATTATTATGTTGGATTTTCTTCATGATCATGACTGTTGTGGCTAAATCCAAATTTAGYGTGGAACATTCTTTGGAGGTTTGGGGGCCTTTTTGGTTTCTTTTCCCCATTAGATGATGTATTAGTGGTAGATGCTCTGTTAAAGCTCTTTTACTAGAGGAAAAAATAGTAGCAATGTTTGGAACAATACACTAAATGCTGAGATTTTAGTATTCAGTGCTTCGGAAGTGCATTACTTTAACAGTATTTCGTCTTCATATATGACTTCTTTTGGAGAAGAACAGTGAGGGGCCTTGAATGCTTTTATACAGGCTGAAGCRATCAAATACGAACATTTAACTGCAGATTCTTGCAGTGTTTAATCTCTTGACGCCACTTTCTCTTAATAGCATCAAGTTATTTCTGCTGATGTAAACTTCAAATGGTGATTAGAAGCCTAGAATTTAGTAATCTGATATGGATTCTTGTATTATATTTGAAAAATCAGTGGGTTGTGGCATCCTGATCTCAACGCTGAAATTCCTAAGACAGGAGGAAAAAAATCTGCAAACCACCGTAGACAGCTATTTCAAATTTTCCAGTGGCAACTTCATTTTGGTTGTTGGCTCCTGTTATGCAATTGGACTTCCCTCCAGTTGGGACATCATTTCTGTGTGTGTACATATTTGTACTATGTGGTCTCTCCCATTCTTCCAATGAAGCAAAATGTTTATTTTTAAACACACTAAAACTTTGTAATGTTTAATAGARTGAGTAAAAGATAAAAGCTTCCTGAAGTGGAATAGAAGCCTGTTCTGAACTCTGCTGTGAAAAACTTGCGTGGATAAAGCTTTGATTGACAGCAGCTATCAAGGTAGAAATGGAAGATGTAGAATATGAAGACTTGGTGACCCGAGGACCAATGACCAGTTCAGCATATCCTTATTACAGAAATAAAATAGAATCTATTTAATAGTTTTATTCAATTCAAGTAAAATATGACATGGCTTCCTTCTTCTTTTATTCCTCTTAAATTATTGTAACAGTCAACTTCCATGTTGTAGGTTTTTTGTTTTTCTTATTTTAATTTCAAACTGCCCATCATTCCTGTGGCAGATGGACAAGCTTGTATTTAATGTCTGTTTGCTTTCTATTATGACATAGTTCAGTTTTGCAATGTCAGATACATGCCAAAGACCTACTGTGTGTTCGCTCTTTCGTAGTGAGAGCAATTTTTTTGCTCTTTCGTATTTGTTAAGAACGAACCTCCTCGTATCTGTTCCGGTCTTTAAAAAAGATGCATTGATAGTGTGTGGGTCAACTTGTCTCTTCTGTTGAATATTTATACTATTTTTCAAATAAGTGCCAATAAATGGAAAAAAATAAATGTGATCTGCTATTTCTGCATTTTGTTATAGTGGTAACCACATTCTTGCTTTCACCTGTGATTAAATGTTTTTGTTCTTCTTGAATGAAAGTATCTATGGTAACCCACTTCACCCGTTTAAGATGACCCTAAAATCTACAGCCCATTTTTCTGATTTCTTAGTGCAATGCTGTCTTGAAGTTCTGTGACAACTCTAGGAAAACCCAAGAACAAAAATTTTTCAAAAGACACTGTTAGACTTTTATGTTAGCTATTTCTTCAATAGCTAAATATGTCCCTACTGTATGCCCAGAGGAAGTTATGATGAAATAGTTTGGAAGCTAGAAGCTATGGTTTGCTAGTGGTCTCTCGTCTTTCAGGGAGAAGTGGGGAAGTCTCTGTGGTTTGCATTAACAGAGCATTAAATGCTGTTGGAGCAGAGAGAGAAATAGCTGTGTCTTCAGTCACTCTTTTCCCTGATTTTGCAAAACAGAAATCGCTTTAAGTATGTCTGGACTTGGGGAATTAGAATGTTGTACAATATATATAATCAACCCTGAACACACACGTTAACTCATGTGGTATTACTTGCATTTTGCTATTTCCTCATTTACTCATGAACAATGAATATTGGATCTCAGCTTCAGTGGTGTGGTAGGACACAATGTTCCCTAACTGATCTAGGTGTATCTCACAGGTGTCTGTGCCTTTGATCCGATTCTGTGAAGAAATGTGCAGCTTTCTTGTCTCCATCCATTTTGGAGTTTTATATATAAAACTTTTTATTTTACGACTCTTTAGGGATATACATCTGTTTCTCTCCAGGATTTTTTAGCCATGGAGTTAGGGTGGATGTGAAGAAGTAAAATTACTGTTCTCTTGAATGTCACCTTTCTGAATGTGTGTTTCTGAACAGCTTTCGATTGGTCTGTTTGAAAACACTGCTGTAGGTTTTGTTGGCAGCTAAGTCAGATCTTGGGACACTGTGTCTTTCTTGAAAACTGGTAGGTGTTTTTCTTCCTTCCACATTCTCCAGAATGACATAGTTGCCTAGAGGACATTGATTACAATGCCAGTGCTCAGGGGACTGTATTTTTAGAATGAACACTTTAGTGGTTACTGCATTTAGCATAGAAATAAGTACTTCAAGTTAGATGTGTGATACAAATGCTAGGAAAAATGAACCTGTGCATCAGCCAGATTAACTTGCTAGGTTCTCTGTGTTGTCAGCAAGCCAGATGACCTGAATTCTCTACTCAACAGCTGTACACTGTCCTCCTGAAGATTAATATGAGAACTTACTCTCAAGTTCTTCCTTTTCTTGCACCTTTCTTCAGAAAACCTAAGTGTAAATGATCACCAGCCTATACAAACAGAAGAACAATCTCCATTATATCTTTTGTATATTTGCAAATCCAAGGTTTTAATTTATAAAATGTTTATTTTGATGCTAAATTAGTGCTGTATTTGAGAGTCCTTTCTTGTTGCAAGATTATGTGCAAGTGATGTAAGTTAAGATAGGAGTAAGCTCTGTGGAGCTCTGTAAACTAGCTTCAAGCTTAATAAAAGCTTGCATATTTCTTAGCAGTTGTCACCTCAGAAATGCTGTTTACTTCATGCTATTGCATTCTTGCATATGTTGGAGTTGTAACATTTACTTAGAATCCTATTTTGAGGGGGTTTAGGAGTCATAATTAGACTATGTGAGCTCTTCATATCCTGTTTTAAGCACCCTTTCTCTCATGGTCAGCTGGCAGATGGAGTTCAGGTTGATGCCTTTTTGCCTGTAAACACCAACTTAAAATATCTGAAAATATAATTGAATGTTTACAGCTATAGTAGAACAACTAAAAGCTTACCAATCCAAAGAGGAGTACTTGGGTTGCAAGAATTGTCACCTTGCAGTTTTGATTTGRGGCCTATTTCCTAAGGGTGTATCTTTCTTGACTTTTTTAATCCTTAACTCAGTATATTTTTTCCTAGCATCCAATTTTTCTATATTTGGTATGTGGTTTGTGAAACTGAGCATCTTTGTTTGATCTCAGCGTTCATATGATGAACGTGGGCACAACTGACAGCAAAGCTAGTTCTTCGGACTCCAGGCCGAAAGCTACRCTGCTTCTAGAGGACCTGAACCCCACACAAATGCTAGGAGGGAGAGACTGTGTTTTCTTTTGCAGTTTTCTGGTAGAAGCATCRGAGAGGAGAAAAACAAACTGAAGGAGAGTAACTTTGCTTGACTTTTGGTAGCTGGCTAGGTAACACAGAAATGTTTGGGGGCAGGAGTTGAGTGTGTTAAGCCAAAACCAAGCGCACTCCGTTTGTTTCTCCATGCTGGTTACGCCATGTTTCTCAAGAAACTTGTGAGACTTTCCTGTTCCCATGAATATTCCTCAGACAAGTTGGGCATTTGTCAAATTTATAACTCTTCTGCTAGTTTCATTTCTTCCTTTGTTAGTTGAGTCATAAGARCTTTGTAAAAAAATTCATTATTTAGTATTTCCTTCCAAGATTAATAATGATATGAGTGTTTATTATTTTGCTGGATGTGAACCTAAGAAAAGTACTGTGCTCGAACAGAGGCAGTTTTTGCTAAAGGTATTGATTTTTAGAAATTCAATTCTTATGATTATTTTGCCCCTTGTGCAGAGGGAAATCCAAACCTTATTAAACGTATCATGCATTGTTTTCTATGGCACAAAACCAGTGCACTGTTTTGACCTCCAGACTTTCAAACCAGCTTAAATTGCCTCATTTGGCCCATTGCTGTTTGGCACTGAAACTGTTGCAAATTCCTGCTTAAAAAAAATAAAGATAGATCCTTTCATTATAAGCACATTCACTTCAGCACCAGGTTTTGTTTTTGAAGTTTCATGGTAGATTCCTGGGGGAAGGTGCTAATGGATTTGGCTGATAGAACATGTGATTCCAGAGCATTATTGCAGAGTTTTGTTTCTCTCTTGATGACGGTTTCTCATTTGTCAAATGATAGGATCATCTAATGCCTTAATGTTCTTACCTCAGGCCACTTAGAGTATCTGCAGTTTCCTAGGGGAAGAACACTCATTTTGTTACTGTAAATTGCATTGTTAATTCTTCTTTTTTTAAAAAAAATGGACATGTGGCTTTAGAGTCTGTTATAGACTTAATTTTTTTAATTCCATTTCTTTGCTGTCCATTTTATCAGTAATGTTTATTTCTTCTTTAGTATCTCTTGATTTTGTTAGGATCAGGATAACTTCAGTTACATGTGTCTGAATCTATTTGCCCCACTGTATGGCTATTACAGGGGACCTGATACTAAGGTAGGCCTTCTTAGTAGCCTTTTCCTTCATAGTGAGGAAGTCATTCATGGCTTTGTTTGTGCTTCTATAATCATGATTGTGCTTTTGCTTGGATTATTCCTCTGCATATTCTCTGCTATTTCAAAGACCAGTGTGCATTACTTTGCATGTAATTCCACTTTTTATTATCAGCGTGGTTATACAGCTTTGCAAATTTTCAAGAGCTGATATGTCAGCTACAGTTTATTATCTTAAACAAATACCAGAGAGCTATGAGTTTACAGCAGAGTTTGTGCAGATTTTGTTCTATGGAAGACAAAAATACTCATGTATCCCCCTTGCTTGGCTTTAGTTGTCACATTGTGAATGTTGCCTGCCTGTGCTCGTATGTGTTCATACCTTCATTATTTATTTATTGAAGTTACATGGGTTCTCCGTGTAACTCCACTCATATGTCTTCTCAAAATGGCTCTTGTTAGACTTTATAGGAATGGTTTCACAATCTTCACTGGCTTATGTGGAGCAATACAGAGCAAGTGCTAGGCTRCTGGTAACTGCATACTTTGCTCTCCATAATTTCAGCGTTTCTTTAATTTTCTCAGGCAGTGAGCTTCATCTACTAAGAAGAYAGACTGCATCATCAACACCATTAACCTCAGATGTTTCTCCTCCAGGAGCTGGTGCCTTCTGTAGCATGACTGTAAGAAGGCTAGTACCCTATTTCACAGGGACATTGGAAAGAATCTATTTTTCTACACTCGCTGATCCCTGACTCTGCTGGCAGCTAAACTGCAGTATCATGCCAGGGTTACTCGACCCYGGATGCTCCACACTGCAGTCTATTCCCTTACCACTTCTAGCATTTCTTGCCCCGGAGGGCCTCATACAAGGTCAGAGGACAAAGCACCTGAGTTGCTCTGACCAAGAATTCAACCTCCTTCCTGGTAGAGAGAATGATTTAAAGGGTGGGAGTTTTTTTTTTTTGTTGTTGTTGTTTTTTTTAAGAGCTCCTATACAGCTCAGCCCCTGAATTCTCAGGCTGCACTGAATTACCACAGAACCTCCAAAGCATATCACTCTGTGACTTGAGTTTTTCTTCCTGTAAACAAAGTATTCTTGGGTCTAGCTTACTGCCTCTGGCAATTTCCTTTCTGTAGTGTCTCTGCGAGTGGAATGGATTGGCAATGCACATAAGAGGGAGAAAGTGCTGAGTGATAAACATGAGATCATGATCCTGACAAAGGAAAGGGGGTGATCGAACTTGACATTTACAAGGCAGAAGAACCCAGGTATCTTAAATAAACATTGAAAAACAGACTAAACTATGGTGATTCATTGCTGGGCCTATCTGGCAGCCTCTCTTTAGTTTAGGCTTGTTGGTTATCAGATGATACTTGCCACTTTTAGACTATAAATTGAAATAACACATAGTTGACTTAAAAACTCTTACCTAGTTGATTCCAGAAAGAATCTCCATTCTGTTATTGAAGGCACAGTGCTGTGCATGACTTTCTCTTTAAACTATTTAACTAAGAGCAGAAACTGCCCCACCTGACGACGTTTGGTTGTCTTCCTTGGGCCTGTTTGGAGAAAGGTCAGCAGCAGCTGAGGATCTCCCTTTGCAGGGACTGAGTCTGTTTTCATGTAACTTCCATATAAGACTGCCTGACCCACCCTGCAGTCTCCTGGGGCTTCCTGTGGTCCTTGATGGGAAGAGCCGATTACCTGAAGGGCCCTATCTGTCCCCAGAGTTCTGAGAGTTATACTAGATCTTAAGCATTCAGTGATCTGCTTCATTAGAGATAATGGGGAATTCCAAGCATTTTCTGATCTAGACAAGTGCAAACGCCTACTGGAGATCATGTACCAAGCCTATAGCTACTAGGAGTGACACTAATGAAAAGCTCTTAATAGTCATTTCGTTTCCTGCCTGCCAGCACTTCCTGTTTGAAGTATGGGTGCCATGGAAAGCGCTGGGTAAACAAGATGATTGTTTCTGCTGGAAGATCTTAAAGCACTCCTAACTGTCTGCTCAAAATACTTTTCCATTTCAAGGAAATGACTGTTCTGTTTGTGTTAAGAGTCAGGAATAGGAAATGACGTGAACACTTAACTGTTTTCCCTGGTGTTTTTAAGAGGAGGCATATTTGCTGTCTCGGGTCTCGTTTCCAAAGGCATTCAATGTTTTCCACCGTCCTACTAAAGGAGCCTGTAGGTACTAGATGTATGTGTGTGTGTGTGTTTACTGTATTTAAGAAAAAAAAATGCATTATAAACCTTGTATACACCTGGTAAAATTTTACTAGTCTCTTCCTGCAATCATACTTCAAAATAAGTTGATACCTTTCCTCTCACAGTGCTAATTAAGTGCTAATGTCCTCAGGTCTTGTGTTTCCAAAAGTGGAATGTATTTGTGATTATACAGTGCTCTGTAATCTCCCTGAAATAGAAGTCAAAATTCACATTTTTCATGTTTGTTTTGTCTAAGTAGAAGTTTTATCTGCATCTGCTGAGATATACCATCTATTTTTTATCTGTGCATTATTCCTTGTTTGACCTTGAAATGAAATGTTCCAATTTTTTTAGTCTTTTTTTTTCTGTTGCTCATAACTTTTTTGTAACTGATTTTTTTTCCTTTCCTAAACCAATTGCTTTACTTTAACTTTTTTAAAAAAGAACACTGGAAGTATGTCTGTCATATATTCTCACTTTTTAATCTGGTACATGTTAGTGCACTGTCATTCAGGACTAAGACCACTGGTGTCCAGACTGGGTTATAGTGATTGTGAGTTCCCTGATACGGGATTTAACTCCCCCTTTTGTACTTCTGCGTTTGGCAAAACAGGACCCTGGTCCGTGATTAGAACGCCAAGAATATGGAATTTTTGTTGTTGTTGTTAATATGAGTACTTAATCATTTAGCTTAGATGCTTAAGACAAGAGAGTTCTGCTGTTGCCCACATAAAAATGTAGGTACATTAATATATAACATAGGCAATGATGTACCACGTGACAGTTTTTCTCCCTAACTTCTGTTCGACTCTTTTACCATTCCTCAAGAAGAGGTTTTCACCTCATGAAAATCAGATTGAGCAGTGTAGCCACTTGAGAATAACAGTGGAGCTACAAGAATGCAACTCCATGATGGCAGAACAGTTGGAGCTAAATAGGATCTTAGAGTTTGTAACTGGAAAGAAAGTACTGCATATGCAGTACAGKATTTGGAACACCAACTGCTCAAACTGGTTAGTAATTTTTTTTTAAGACTGTTAAATGTTTCACTGTCTGATAGATGACACAATCTCAGTCCTTATGAGAATCAAATTAAAGTAACATTTTATTGTCCTTTAAAGACTTAGTGTATTTATATATAAAGAAAAACATACAGCGATTATTAACTTAAATTCAACCTCACTTTTTTAAGACCACCACCACTCATGTCTGCATGGCTTCTTTATACCTCCATGCATGAACAGAAAAGTGACTCATAATACGTAGGGGGAAAGAAGGTTTAATTTCCAAAACAATTTTTATACAGATCCAAGCATTTTATAGAAACCTCCTATAAATAAACAAGGGATTTGTGTGCATGAACCAAATGCAGGAATACTGGGCCCTCAGTAGAAATAAGATTTTTAAACTAAGTATCTCTACAATGAGATATCAAATGAAGGGAAATACTTGTTAAATGAAACAAGATAAGTTGTGAACACTCTGAACACTCACCTAGAACATATGTATAAAAAAAAATTTTGAGCAGGAGTTTCTCATACAAAAGAAATCCATTATCATAGCTATATGAGGGGGAAAAGTGTAGGGGAATGCCTTTGTTGCTATACTTAGTTTAGTCTCTACCAAGAGAAAAGTGTTGATTTATCTTCTGTATTATTTGTAGCATGAGTTCCACTTGTATTAATGCCATTCCATTTGTATATTGCATGCATCCCTAAAAAAAATGAAAGGATCCAATTACACAATTAATTCTATATTATTGTCTATAATCGTGATAAAAAATGGCTGTTGCAGAAATTATTTCCCCAGGTAAGAAAAGCACTCAGTGGTATACTTGTAATAGTGAAGTAAGGAATTTGAGAACTACTACTTCACCTAAATTTAATGGTTTATTTCATAGTATCACTGATGGAATTTTTAATTTTCTTCAATGATTAGGCATGACTTTAATCCTTCTGGTATGTATACAGAAGTGTTACGCACCAATCTCAGTATGTACAACCACAAACCAAATGAATGTTTTACATAAGACAGTTTGCTTTTATAGTGATCACACACTGATGTGAACATAGACTAAAAATAACAAATGTTGCTTTAATAAGGATTTTGTACAGTAGGTGTAGATATAAAAGTTTTTCAAATTATTTTCACAGGTATCACTGAACATTTCATAGCTGTCTGTTACAGAAGCACCTAAAAGTGCTTGAGTCTTTCATTTATTATACATAGTTAAAATATATTACACTTCTGAAGGTATCTTAAATCACTGAACAGTTTTGCTAGCATTTTAATGAGCCAAGTGGGAGTAAAAGGCAGTCCACATTCATGATGTGAATATACAGTAAGGTGTTTGACATCCTATTAAATCATTGCTCATGTTCTCAAAATAACCATGGTGATGAGACCTGAAAGACAAGAATTAAGAATTAAACATTTTAACTTCAGTGAATAAAACATTCAAAATAGAAAAGTCAGTTATCCTGCCACAGGCCAGAAAATAAGGTGAGAGCAAAAATGCATACAGAATTAATTTTTTTATATATATATACATATATACACATACACACACACATATATATACACATACACACACACATATATATACACATACACACACACATATATATACACATACACACACATTATATGTGTGTGTATTACACACACACACACACTTAAATACTACAAGTATTGCTCCAGAACTTGATGTAGTCAAAATCAGTGTAGGAAATTACATTAAGTACAGTAAATCTACTAACAGAACTTTAAAGAATATGTAAATACTCCAAACAATTGTAGATCTCATTGCTAGAAAATACCACTGAGATTTTAATGTAGGTAAGCACAATACTAGCACACAAGATGGCAAATTTGACTGGAGGTAGTTATGGCAGCGTAATTCAAATGCTGAATCATCACTAAGGCAGATTAATGGAAAACTACAAGACAAACTACAAGACTTTTTTCTGCTCTGTGCAGAATAGCATCTTTGTCTAAAACTAGTCTTTGATCAGTTAAGCTTCCTTGTCGGTCTGTACAGGGAACTTTCTACAGATTCTTTGTTGTGACCTTTAAAAGGGGGGAGGAAAGGAACTGCTCTGATAATTAAAGGTAAAAAGCAATTAAAAAGAGGTGTTCAACAGATGAAAGCAGAAGATCTGGGGCTAAAAAACGTACTCACAACACTGAAAAATTCACTTTAATGATGTGCTGACACAGGAAAAAAGTACAAATCTGCAAGTTCTTAGCCATGGGGTTATACTGTGCAAGGCAATGAGGTATATGAAAAGACATTAGGTCTCCTTGAATCCTAATCTTATGTAACAAGGTAATAGCACTTTTCTTCAGTTTTCTGAGTTTTGGGGCAATCTTGCTTTTTTCCAGTCTCAGGAAATATTAATAGCCCTTTACTACACAGAGTTCACCTAACATTCAGTGTTCTCACCATGGACAAAGAAATTACTGAAATTATTTTACTATCCTGCCACTATATACTAATTTAAATTATTTACTTTATAAAGATTTCAAAGATAGAAGCATGACAGAACAACATTGCAACACTGCCTTCCATTAGATAAGCATTTTCTCTGTTAAACAGGAAATACAGATCAGCTATTTGTTAAGTTKTGCACTAGCTCAGAAAATCAGTACTACAAAAACTGGTTATCTAGATCTTTACAGAGTAGTAACAGAGGTTACAGAAAGGTCCTACAGAGAGCCTATACCACTTAYATAGTTACATATCAGATAATAAGCGGTTTATTTTGTAAAGCATTTCTGTAAAGTAAATACTTCACATGTCACAGAGCCAAGCTGGCGTGGTATAAACCTCCATTTTAGGAGAATTAGCCTTTAAAGGCTAAGCCTTCCATTTTGTACTTAGCTGTGGAAGAAAGTGTTTTTGTCTGCTCAAGGGCAATCAACCTGTATTCTTTAGGAATAAGAACTGCATACAGAATGATACAGAATACAGTGCTATTCATGTGCCTAAGAGCACTGCTACCAAAGGAATCAAAACAGGTAAGAACTCATTTTACTTTATATTGCATCTAGAAACAGGTAAATTGTTGCAAATGTATGAAGTCATACAGGTGAATACTGTAATTGGCAACAGCTCGAATTGGAGTAATTTTCAAGACTAGAGGTAAAAATAAAGCAAGGGCTCCTGCAAGGTCCTGATCCAAAAATACATCACCATCAGCTCAGACAAAGCTGTGGGCTTTTTGTTAGTGACAGGTGAGTTTAAACACCATTTCATCACTACAGACTGACTTCAATGAGCCAGTCATTAACGTAAGTGTATGCATTAACCACTGAGAACCTGCATCTTTTTCAATCACTACCTCACCTCTATCTATCAGTTTGAGGCTGCCTAGCTCCTTTCCTTTAACTCCTGATTTCTGCCAGGTAGTAGGACACGAGAATGAGTTTAGTATGACTGTTCTTCAAATCTGAAAGAGTTACAGAAAAATAGTCTTATCAAATGAAATGTGCAACTCTTCTATGCTTGCTAATTCAGGAGCAAATTAAAAGTCAAGATAGTAATTGTCTGTTAGCAAGTACTTGCAACAACTTATTTCTATACATTTCAACTCCTTATTAAGAAGCTAGTGGATGGAGGTTTTCAAACCAGTTCCTCTAGGTTGGAGATAGAATTTAAAACAACAGGAGAGATCTAGGTTCTCCAATATAACAACTCTGTATCGCAGTGTAAGAATAAGAAACAACAACACATTCCATTCAGCTTTGTTGGCAGATTAGAGGCATTGGCAATTTCACCTTCATTTGGTGACTGGTCAAATTAGCAGGTAGGGGCCTGTTTATTACAAATATCAACTAAAATTTGGCCCAGAATACTTATGTTAATTGATTTCCCTTTATATCCCTGGGGCATGTAAGTGGAGATGCAAAAGAAAATGCACTGTCATGCTTTGTCTCCACCAAGTTTCCTGAAGCAAACATGGGAGAAATTTCCTTGAATCAAAGAAGTTGCAGGAAAACATTTACAAAATCCAAAATACTTACCTAAAACATAAGCAGCTACTAACTTTTGATTCACACTTAAATGGAGGTAGAGAGGCACCAGGGATTCCACTTCCCCCAAAGTAGGTAGCATTAGTGCTGCAATGCACACTATACCCAGGAAGACTGTTAGTAAACTAGGTCCCGATGAGGCAGTTCTGTTTTCTGAAAAATAAAATTATACCCGTTGTAAGGAATATCTAAGCAATATAAATGTTAAAAAATATTTTGCAAAAACGTCTGCAGTATATCAGAGCTGCACTAATCTGAGATTTTCCTTTGAAGTTTGGGGGGGGATAGGAGGAAGAGACAAGACAAAAATTTAAATCCATCTTCCTAAATCATTTTCATTTTGCAGTGAGAAAGCTGCTCTCTGTTGAGCCTGATGCTGAAACTTGTTTTCACATGACTTACCAAACACCTCCCTTCTGCAGAAACACAGCCTGACAGGCCCAGTGGCTATATATACACTCTCAAGACAGCTGGATGGTTTCAGCAACGCTTGAGCTTTCACCACACATCCTAACTCCATGCTTTGATTGATGTTCATTCAGTAATTAGTAATCAATTAGGAAAGAATACCTAAAGGAGCAGCACAGGCAGCAGAATCTGTTTACTTCTCCAGACCTCCCCATGCCCCCAAAAGAAAAAGAGAGACTACAAGAGCAGAAATTCTTGGGCTGGGTAAGTTCYTGTTCTTTCCTTACAGGAATCAAGGGTTGCACCTGCCAGAAGCAGTTTATACCACAAAGTAGTAGCATTTGAAAGTTACTTCAAAAACTGTGAGCGTGAAGCACTCTGACAGTGCAGTATCACTATGGAAATGCACACTACAGATGAAATTCTGTCCTTCATAGTCTTTATTCTGCTGCTGTTTAATAGCTGGAACCTACTCAAGGCACAGTGCGTAGCCTTTAAAAAGAGCTGATAATATGTTAGTTGAGTATCTCTAACCAAGTTCTTAAGACCCATTAGAAATTACCCAACGTTTCTATCAAGTTTTTGTATCCTCAAAGAAGCTAGCAATATGGGTCCTATTTTAATTCTGTCGATCGATTATTTCTAGACTGCAAGTTATGTACAAAACATTATAGTTGCTCTGTTTATTGTCGCCATATAATGTAACAAGCAAATTTCTTTTTAAGCAGAGGAATAGCCATTTGAATTACGGCCAGTATCAGGTTCTTCAGATGGTTCAAACATTTTGTTCTATGATTCCAGAGCTCTTAACGGTTTGCTTTCTTTAACCGTGGATCTTCCTATTATCTATCTTGAGGTTTTTTTCAGTAAAAGGTATTTCACCAGCCAATAAAACATATATAAATAGTTTAACAACTTGGTTTTATCAGCAGGAACTTTCTCAAGCAAGTTAATCTATTTTCTGGAATTGATTTCTGTTCTCATCTTGAAAAATAAATAGCGGCAAGAATATTTACAGTATAAATCAGTGAAACTAACAAGAAGGTAGTCAAGTCAAGAATAAGAATCAGTTCAGACTACAGTAAAAACTCAATACATTTCATATCTTCCCCTCCCATTACAATTTAATTGGTCAGTCCAGACTTTGCCCAAGGCTGTTGATTCAGCTCCTCATACGTAACTTGCAGAGAGCTTCCAGCTAGCAACTGTACTTTTCTGTCCTTTTCAAACCAACAAAGGAGATGACATAGAACAACGAGCATTTTAGAAGTTGTTTTGGCAATATTTCCTGCTCATCAGGAAATAGAGGATTAAGGCTTTGGAACAAACTCAGAATGGGCATATGTTCTGAAAGAAAGAGCCCAGGGGGGAAAATAACTCCTATCCTTTTGCAGATGAGTTCCTATTGATTATAATAGAAATTCTGCACCAGAGGAATGCAGTATGTACTCTTCAAGGCATAATATGCGAGCTTTGGACAGCAAAGGATCTTTATCACAAGCAGAACAGCCAGATTAGGGTTCCTGATCACTACCATCCTTCAGTGATAAAGATGGCAGTCTTATAGGTAATTAAAAGAATTATTTTTAAATTTATCTTAGTCTATTTTTTTTCTAGTCACTTGAGCTATTCAAAACTGCTTCAGAGGAGTCAAAGAAAGATTTCAACTACCTGGTTGACACAAAGTCTGCTCAAAAAAGACACTTTCAGTCAGATGTTCTTTTATTCGTTTTTCCTCTTCTTCCTTTTGTTGTTGTTCCTTTGCAGATGGAAGCAGAGTAGCAATAATCTCCTTTCTCCCCAGTGCTTTCCTCTGGCTCTGCTCAGACACTTGCAGGCGGAATTTATCTATCACACCATAGTGAGAAGCCCGAACATCTCTGTGACGGATCACACTGCACAGGAAAATAACATTTTTGAACAGGGGAACTAATAAAGGCAARTCTCCTGTGGAAATACATCCTACAGCCCCACGTTTCCCCTCTTTCCCCCATATATAGATTCAATGCAATAGTCCAGATCCTCATTCCCTCCTCCTCTGCTCAGCATTCTTGGAGATCTGCTGTCGTTCTCTCTCTCCCCTCCCCATGCTGGCTGCACATGAGAGGTTCTCTGGTTCCCAAACACACCTGATCCAATTGGCTGGCCAAAAAGAATATTTAATTCTTTATCTCAGAACGCAGCCTTTGTCTCAATCTAAAACCTAGCTGCCACTTTTCATGAATTATCAATTATTTGATAGATGCCTAATGTTTTATCAAAGTGGTTTGACATTGGCCAATGAGTTCAAAAGGTATGGGGAGGCAGGGGCAGACAGGGAAGGAAAGAAGAGCAGGACTGCCAAACATTTGGACAGACAAGGTAATGGCAAAAGCCTAGCTTTTTGAGGAAAACATGCTCAAAGTTTGACAGTGTTTTCTCAGAAGCAAAACTCATTCCCCCATAGCAAAAATTGAGAAAAAGGCATTTTCAAAGTCACTAGCCCACCATTCAGGGCATGTTTACAGTGCAGTCAAAATTATAGCTGTGTATTTGTATAAACATGTCTTGGCTGTCTTTCAGTGAGCAAATCTGGATATCAGTAATAGGGCTCTGTTCTGTCAGAGCTTTGTTCATCTAACCTTGAGTGTATTTTGCAGCCTGAATTGAAATGCATGAAGTTGCAACTACTCCACTAGCCAGCAAGAGCTAGGTCAGGTACATCTACACAAGCAGTAGTCGCAACTCAGACTGCAGTGTAAACATACTCCTTGAGTCCTAACGAGAAATTCAGTTGTTTTCCAAGTAAGCTTTCTTGCTGCTCAGCTACTACCCTGAGCTCTACTCTCTTGAATGGGTTGACTAAGATGGCTTCAACTGTAAAACAGAAGGATGGTTGTTATATTCCTCCCAGTCTTACGCATATCACAGGAAAAAAAAAAAAAAAAGCACGTAGGAGTCACAAAAAGCAATTTTTAAATAACACTGGTCAAAGGTCATAGAGACCTTTCTGTGAATGTGCTTTGCTCAGCTATCTCCTCTCTGCAAATATACTACGAAAACACTCACATACCTAGCTTAAAAAAAAAACAATACCATTTAGGTTTTGAGGCTATATCAATTCTTAGGGTTAATATGGATTGTAATTATTTTTTCCAAGGTAGATCTTTTTTTTCTTGAAAGGCTACTCTACATTTCTAAGAAAAATAACAGCTAATCTGATTTTTTTTTAAAAAAAGTAAGTGGCTTCAAGAAAGTTGACAGCTCCTGGAGAATGGGAGGAAAGTCTTTTTATCTTTAGTGATACTGGATAGTATTCTTAAAATTGTTTCAAAAAAAACTTATCCTTGTGGCAACATACAAAGTTGCAAAAAGATTTTTATGTTTTAGTCTGCATTTAAAGGAACTATATGACATCACAACATCTACAAAGTCAGTAATTAACACATAACTAGTTCTTGTAATTGGTATCTGGTTTGAATAGACTATTCAACAAGGAAACAGAGAGCAAGTCATCATCTAAGCTAGAAGCTTGCAGCAATATAGGTAGTTCTACATTGCTTTAGGAGCAAAAGAGTGTCCTTATGACAGGCTTTCAGAAAGTAATTTGATTAACAGCTGGGCAACTGCCTTCACTAAAACAAAAGGCTTTTTTCCAACAATCTTATTTCTTACAATTGAACACATCAGGATATCAGGTGCAATTCTTTTCTTCCTTTAACATTTCTTTTTAAAATTTGTTTCTACTCTTAGTGCCATGGTACTAAGTATCAACCTAAACAGAATCTTTACATAACACTGTGCTATGAGAATATGCATCTGCTGCCAAGCAAAGAGATGTTTCTCTGCAGCCCCTTATAAACAGATACATTCTCCTGTTTCTTTTTAAGAGATCATTGCATAATTACAAGCTCTGTAGAATATCTGTTTATCTGGCAAATGGCCATACTTAACGTAGTACTGCTCATACCCTAGCAGTAAACACTGCCTTTAGACAACAACCGTTGGAAAGGGTGGGGTTTTTGCTACAGAAAGAAATCCTGTGCAACAAGTATATATCTTATTTTCATTTAGTTATTAAAAGACATTTGTCAAAATGACCTAAATGTAATCAACATTGCGCAAATGTCTGCTAAAGACTAGAACAGCTCACTAATATGCTTGTATCGTCTGACCAATTTTGTGCTGTTTTTAGGATTATTCACCAAATAATGCCCAAACTTATTAGTCCAAACAGTGTTTTAAACATCCTCTCTATTTGGTGAGTCCCCAGAATTTTCTAAATTATACCTAATGAAACTAACATAATGAAAAGACCAGCTCCCTAAGCACAGTACCATTTATCTGGCAAAACCCAGATCATTTAGTGGGTTTTTTGTTGTTTTTTTTTAATACAGCTATTCATCTGCCAGAGATTCCAGAGTCTTACAGTTGGCAAATTTCTAGTCAGAAAGCTCAGTATGCTCTTTTAGGTACTTCATACTGTCTTTAGCCATACCTGACTATCCAGAACTCACACGCACCAGCACAGAAATACTGTGGCAAATGGAAGATGAAAAAGATCAAGCCATTTTAGTTTAAATAGCTATTGCTTTCGCTACTTTGAATCATAGCAGCCAACAGGCCCTATACATCATTGTGATAACTTAACCAATCTTCATCATTTCTCTGATATTGGGTTGGGACCTGAAAGGAGAAGCAAGGAAAGGAGAGAGGAAGAACAAGAGTGGTAGTCAGGGGGAAAGGTAGGCAAAAGTACCTTTATTAAACATGTCCCAGGAAAGTGTGCTCAGTAGAACTTCATACATTTTCATTTTGCCAGTCTGCAAACAGATATTTCTCACAAAGAAATCCCAGCCCTGGGGGTCTTGCTTTTCTTCTTAGAAATAAGAAAGTACTTAGAGGAGGCTCACATTACTCTCTCTGCTGATTTACAAACTATACTACAGGATCCATTTACTAGCATTTTACTTATGCTTAAAGATAAAATTAAAAAAGAAAATATATCCAATATTCTAGTACCTCTGTCCTAAAGCAAAAGGACAGCAAAGACTGGGCAACCAGAAGAATATAAGAGATTAGAAAAATCCTATATATTTATCCAATTTAATTTATACTATATATACTGGCATTTACTGCCTCTTGAGTAATAAAGGAAATGAAGGAACTCTCAGATGTCCTATAATAAGGAAGAAATAAATAACCAACTTTTACTTACATATCAACACAGCACTGAGGCTTCACTGCACCAGCAGCATCAACCACCGCATATTTATTGGGAGTTGTACAAAGAACTGCAATTGAAAAGGACAGTAGCAGTAATAAAACATGAATACCTCAAAAACTGTATAAACATATCTATGTACAGACACAAGTTTAGTTTTGCCACCAATATGATTTGTTACATGGTTTATAAGTAGGCTCTTCAAGATTACCAACTAACCCTTTAATAGAACTTAACCTAGGAAACCCACCTTTGAATTTTAAGGCAAACTCATAGGGGTTATAAAGAGTCAACACCTGCTTGTGTGTTGACTGGTCATCTGCATAAAATATAAGTTCTGTAGGAAAAACAAAAACAGGAAGATTTCCTTCCACTAACTCTGGTTGTCTTTTTTGTTGCTGCATTGGCACTGAATCCTCCTTGCTGCTTCTTGTGTTCTTATGATTTTGAATCCTCAGAGACTTCAGTTTTTGAATCGTTTAAGAATTCCAAAGCATTTTGGCAATTCTAAAGGAAAAAAGGAGAAAAAGGGAAGAAGATTATTTCCATAAATCTATAGCAAACTAATGCAGACAACAAAAATGTTCAAAATATAGATTTATAACCAGGCATCAGGTGCTGTATTTAAGTTCCTTCAAAAACATGGAAATAAAAATATATATTTGTATCAGGTTTCCCTCTAGTTAAAAAAAAAAAAAAAACACACTATTAAATAAATGGAAAAGCACTCCTTCAGTGCATCACTAAAGCACTTTGGGTCCCCGTCCATGACAAGGACCATGACAAGCTCATGCTGCTTCTTTGCAAACACAAACCAAACAACAAAATTCCATCCCTGCCTCGTGAAACTAACACTTGAGAAAAGACAGAGCAGAGATGAGGAAGCACAAGACATAAGGCAGCAGCAGTCATCACTTAAACAAGAATCCTGCTGCAGCAGTGACCTACTCAAAACATTCCAGGATGAAGTGTAATAACTTACGCATCTGCTCACATACGCACTGAGGTATGTCAAATCACAGACTCGGAACAAAAGAATGGAGAACATCTTCATGCCTTGCTTAAACTATATTGTTGTTACAATTGGATGGTAGTTAAAGGCAATGAATTTAAAAATAACTAGGATGAATAATACCAAATAGATTTTGGACTTGTTACTTGATTAAAAAATAAGGTATTCTACCACCACTGTCTCTAATCAAAGTACAGCTATCATAATTCTCCCTTCCACTACCTCCAATTTTGTTCTGAGTGTCACTCCACAACTAAAACCAGAACCCATGACCTGATCAAGTAACAATCTTAAATCTAGTTCACAAAACAAAGTTAAGGCCAGATTCCTGAATGTACTTACCATTGACTTTACATACTACAGACAGAAAAAAATAAAACAGCTATATACATCTTTTCCAAGAACGTCATATTTTGTTGTATCTCCATAGGTTACTAATCAAACTCAAGGTCTCCTTCGCAGGTTAATGTTATTCTACAGTAGAAAAATACTAAAAGAAGAACACAACTAACTTCCTACTGACTTATTAGCTGTAAGTTCTACTTTCAATGAAGCTTTATAAAACAATGGCCATTTGAGGTGCTCACTGGACATGTAAACTAACCTGGTAGCACCTGAAGAAACTTAGTTTCTAAAATTTCCAGCACAGAATAGCCCCAGCAGTATGAACAATCAAAAATAAGTGCTTGTTTTTATGTTCTGAACACCATAATGTTCACATTTCCAAACATCAGATAAGTGTTTCATATTTGGAAAAAAAAAAAAACCCACAAGTTTAGATGTTCACTAGATCATGCAGAGACAGTATTTGTAGTCCTTCTCATACCTTCAAATTTGCAGGATCTGATTCTTATTCATAATCTAAGCTTTTCAGCCTCTTTAAAAAAAAAAAGAGGAAAAAAAAAGAAAAAAAAAGAAAATCATCCTTGTAGAATTTAAAAGTATGGTTCTTGTTGGAATCTCTTTTCCCAAGATCCAGTTTCTTTTCAGAGCACAGATTTATTTCTAGTTCACTGAAATGCTACTAATAATATTCTGAAAACAAATCTCCAGTGATAGAGTTCCAAGTTGATGTTCCACTACCTTACTAAGATAGGTCTAGGGTGGGGGGGAACAGAAAACAAAAAAAAAACACAAAAAAAACAACCTTAGTGCCACCCCCACCCCATCAGATCTGTAAATGGGGATTTGGGTTCTAAATGCTTGCTAGGTTTTTGGTAAATCCCTTTTGTTCCAGAAGAATTAATAAATTCTGGAATCACTTTGTATAGCAAGTCTAGGTATTATTTCTTGAACAACTTAATATACTATTGCTGAGTAACAGCCATTGTTCCATTCAAATATATAAAGATTATATGAGAATCTAATGTGAAAAAAATATGCCAGCTCACAGGAATACAAAACAATTTGTTCTGAAACTTCTTACAGACAGAACATTAAAAAAAAAATCCTGTGAAAAGTTAATTCAAAGCAATATACAATAAGCATGTACGAGAACCAAAGGTTCTCATACCTATATATACTGCAAACGTTATACATATGTACATATATACAGGCAATCTTCTGAAATGAAGAAGTTATTTTTTTCTAATAAATGTTTTAAACCATATTTTAATATGTTCTTCAGACTACCATACCAAAGCAAACTACTGCTAGGTATTTCAGAGTGACTCTATTTACTATAATTCAAAAAGACTATTTCAAACCATTAGCATGATGTTGATGCTTTACTGTTTATTTAAACACTGCACAGGTTTCATTCCAAATCCTGAAGTCATACTACAACTCCAGCTACTGATGATCTTCAGCTCAGCCAAAGGTTTAGGTGTCTAAAACCTCACAAAATCACAATGTCAATCATGGTATGGATCACTAAGCCTAATAACTGACTTTTTTTTCTAATACACCCACCAAAAACACAGTGCATAACCCCCACCCCAGGATTCCACAAACTTGCAGGATGAAAGCTACTAATCTTAAAAAAGTATATCCTACTATTGCTTCATTTTCTTATTTACCTTGGCTGGATAAGAAATTACTACTCAAACTGGCAGAAGTAAAACCTGGCAAACCCTGGTCTACAGCACACGTTTGCTGACACAGCAGTGTCACTCGGGATATAAATTTGTGTGACATTTCTATGAAAGCAACAAGCACACATTTTGAGACAATTATTCTATCTTAAAAGTCACCTAGCTGGGAAAAGTACTTTCACTGATGTTACTTGGTGAGATATTCCAAAGACTACATTATAAACTACACATATGCTGAGGAGATTTGCTGATATAATATCAACAATAGCCTACCTTTCACACAACACTCATCAACCTGAAATTTTAAGGATCTTAAAATACAGACTTTCTTGTAAAGAACTTTTGTGCAGACTAAACCTAAAGCATCAATCCTATAAGTGTTCAGAATAAAGCTACAAAACAGACTGCCTTTGGTATCCCAGCTTGTTCATTTAAAACAAGCTTCAATATCACTATTACATATACCAGTATCACAGCTACACTGTGTGCAACACAGGCATATTCTTAACACCACAACTGAATTTTCAGTCAATAGTCACCATGATTACTTGCACAACATGAAGTTAAGCACAAACAAATCTTTGCAAAACACAGATCTGCAAATCTTTGCAAAACATAGATCTGTGGCCTTAATTCTGCAGCCTTAAACGTGCAGATAGACTCCTAGTACAACCAATGAAACTCTTCAC
This sequence comes from Rhea americana, assembly GCF_003343005.1. NCBI lineage: Eukaryota > Metazoa > Chordata > Aves > Rheiformes > Rheidae > Rhea > Rhea americana. The sequence goes on along the minus strand of NW_028187177.1, from coordinate 1,317,514 downwards.
AAGTGCAGGAATCTGTCAAAAATAATGCTCGTTACAGGACATGGGCCAAAACATAACACCTTAACAATGTCGGCCAGTTTTTCAGCACCCTTTTAAGTCCAGACAAACAATTGTCACTGATAATTTTTTTAGCTCATTAAAGATCTCCCCTCCCTGAAGTTACTAAATATAATACTGCTTGTGTCACAATAGCACAGATCTGCCAGCATTTCCTTTGAAATCTCTCTCTTCATAGATTTAACTTGACAGAAAAATAAACATGAAAAGTAACTTTCCTCTAGGATTAGAAATAAAAACAAATCACAGTCAGTAATATTTAACAATACTCACTGAAAAATTAAATCAAATCTTCTGTTCCATTTTAACGTCTAACAGCCTCATCACCGTGACTTCTGAATGTTTGTGTGTTATTTTTTCCCCTAACAATTGCAAATAACTCTACAGAATATCATCTGCTAAACATTTTATTCAGAACATAGCCTCCTTAGAGTCCTAACCTCCACATTTCTGTTTTAAAAATTGTAAATTAAAAATTACAGTGTAATCTATTTTTGTTATAATGCAATAATATCTCACAATCTACCCCCTAAATTTACACAATAAACTTTTCTATAGTATATACTCAAGTAAACTAATGAATGATGTATGTATGCCTTCTGAGCATGTGTTTACAAAATAAGCCACAAACTCTTCTTCAGAAGTCTAATAAGCAATTACTTTAACGTTCAGCTACATGCAAACACAACGTAACATCTGGAACAGGTCTATTAACATTTTGTTTCTCCAAAGTTTTTGGAGGCCTGAATGTGCACTTACACAATCTAATGTTTAAACTACCTGCAATTATTTGGGAGAGTCATCCAATGACTAGAGCACAGGACCAGGAGTTGGGATTGCTGGACTCCATTAGTGCTAACTCTGCCACTGACACTCTGCGACCTTGAGCAAGCTGGTTAACCTCACTTCAATTTGCTAATGCATAAAGGCACATATTCTGCAAAATATGTAAGTGGGCAGATAGTCACATTTAAATAGGCAGAACCACTCTGAGATTTTGCAAAGCCTAGGTCAAAATATACTGTTGTTTACCTCTTTACAAGATGATATGAAATGTAATTAATAACTGTCTCCAGGATGCTCCAGACATTAAACAATCCTGGAGCGTTACCTATTAGAGTGGATGACTACAACACGCATAAATTGTGCTGCTACAAACACCAAGATTTATTAGGTCCACATTAATTTCTTTCCTTCTATTTTTCAGACACTGAAGAGGGGACAGTAACATAGACTTTACTCAAGTACAAATGATATATATGCAGAAGCAGGGGAACATGAAATACCACCTGTGCACTGTTTCTGCTCCACACTATTACCTGCCTCAGGAGGCCCGACCCTAGGGCTGACTTTCAAGGCCATACCTGCTTTAGCCTACATTTCCTCACTTTCAGGTTGCRCTCAGCGTCCCAAACTGACCGTTTCTCAACCACGACCTGCGTTCATTAGCGCTACGTGGCTCCCCCCCCCCAGCTCAGGCCAGGTAAACGGTCAGCTCAACCGCCAAGACACCAYAGACTGTCTGAAGAAAACACCGTTTCCTAAGAGGGCGAAGGGAGCAAAGGCGTCCTAACTCGACTCTGAACCTGCGTCTGCTGGAGAGAAAGAAAATGACATAATTGCCCACGCCAAGGTTCCCTCTTCGCCACTCGACAACCAGAGCAGCGACGAAGGCGCTAACGGCCCGCACCGCTGCAGCAGCGCAGCCCCGCGCACCCGCGGCCGGGCCCGGCAGGCCCCGGCGGGGCCTCGCAGCGCGGCCGAGGCGCCGCGCTCCCCCCTCCTCCTCCTGC
>NW_028187177.1:1294570-1315453 GCF_003343005.1 Rhea americana | reverse complement strand
CGGCGGCGGCGCCCGTCACCGCAGGTAGCGTCGTCGCTATGGCTGCCGGGATCGCGGCGGACTCSCCTCCCCTCGCCTCCCCTCTCCCGCCGCCGCCGGCCGACGTCACGTAGCGCCGCCCCCTGCCGCGCGCGTCCGCCCCGCCAGCCGCCATGTCAGCTGTGGCGAGGAGGAGGAGGGCGAGGGCTAACCATGGCCGCCCCTGAGGCCTCCGCCCGGGCGGCGCGGCCCGCAGCGCCTGGGGAGGCGGCGGCGGCCCCTGGGACGGCCCCGCGGCTGCGCTTACGGCCGAGCTCGGAAGTGCCGGGCTCCGCTGCACGCAGGGCCCGCGGCGCCCGTCGGGTTCCCCTCAGACACGGCCCTGGGGAGTATCAGTATCTGTTCAGTATCTGTATCTGTTACCATCTTTCCTTGTTTTTATTCTAATTCGGGCTTTCAAGCCCTGTATAATACAAAAATGCCACAGCATAATTACCACATAAGGTCATTCCCAGCTGTATGATTATGAACATTGCAATATATTTTTGTTGCTAGTCAGATGAATAATTAAGGTTTATATTAAGCCTTTCAACAAGCAGGATTGCAAAATATTTTACCCATTACTTGACTTTACCCAGCAGTGAAATGAGTGCGCTTCTACAGTGAAATAAATGCAGCAGTCATTGGTATTTCACAGTAACATCATGTAACAATCTAGGACAGGAACTAACATATTTTGCCCATTTGAAATCATGGAAGATACTAAATAAAAATTAAAAAAACTTTTTCCTGTTGTAACTTAGGCAGGATATGTATGTGTTAGTGCTCATCTTTTCCAAATACTTTTTTCCCCAAATTCTGCATTTCTTCATCATTGCTAGTAGTTCCATTAGCAGTTTCAGTGTTCCAGCCACAAATTACATAATTTTATGGTTAAAAATTCTTTATATATAGAAATCATAATCTTGTCAGAATTTTTGAAAATGTTTGCAGTGAAAACTGATGAAATAATTGTTTCTTGATAGGTTTCAATCAGTTAATAGAGTTCAACATGCTTAAAAATAGAATTCTTGTTTTTAAAAATTAATGCTAGCAGGTTTTAGTCTTCAGGATACGTTCAAAAAATTATGATTTTTTACTGTGTTTTAATCAAATATGTTTCTCATTTTGGAAACCTCTCTGAGCAGAAGCTCCTAGAGCAGTAGACATAAACATTCTTCAGAGATGTTCAAAGTAATAATAAGCAGAATGATCAAATTAGAAAAAAAACATAATTTAAAATGGCTAGGCTTAGAAACACATTAATTAGGCAAACTGATATTTTCCAGTTCATCTCTAAGGACAGATTTTAGATCTCCCTTTGTAAGTTTCCCAGGATTCAAATTTAGTTGCTTGCTTTTTCTATCACACACTTAACATTTGCATCCACTGACCACCTCTTGAAAATCAGAAATTATGCTGATCTCCTTCCTTTTCCACCCATCTCTTGCTGCTACTTGTTTCTAGCTTTTGTTATTTTAAAAGCTCTGCGTTGACTCCAGTGAAATGCGAAAACTGTTGTATACGCCAGAGCAGGAGTCAGTGTTCTTGTTCTTGTCTCTGTYGCTGGTGCCTGATGCTTGGGAGAGCACAGAGCCCCACATAACTGACAATTGTGCAATAATGTGCCCTTGAGGGAGATTACGCCTGATACCAGGCAGTATTAAAGGTATGTAGGTGCCATCACTGTTTAGCCAGCACTGACATCTGCAAAAATACTACAGAGCTGCTTGCTAAGCTCGCTGGTGCCTCGCTTTTCGGGCRCGCACAAAGCTCGCCTAGCTGGATTGGCACAATCCTACTGCTCCTCGCTCTACCTTGCCAGCAGGGCTCAGTTCTTTAGGTGAATGGAAGAGTCCTTGAGAGGACGCGTGTGCGCGTGCCCGCATGCTGCGTGCTGCGGTTAGACTGCTCGTCTGAGATGCGGGAGATYGAGACTTGTGCCATGTTTTGTGGCAGGAGCAGGAATTTCTATTGCGCAAGGCTCTGGGAGATGCCCTCTTACCACTAGGTTACTGTTTCTTTCACTTTCTTCTGCCCAGTTTATTTTATTTTGCCTGAATAATTAATTTTTTATGGGACTAGAGACAGACTGATGTTCCAGTCCTTACTCTGGTTCTGGTAGGGCAGGGAAAAGGTGAGGGGAAAACGCAGATGAGGAAAAGAAGTCCAGAACTGTATAGTGATCCAAAGAAGCAGAGACATGACAAGTAGAGACTCTGTGATAAGTGTGTCAGGTCACAAAACCTATTGTCTGAGGAGTAAAATAATTGTATTCCTCTGGCCAGTATTGGGTCCTCTTGATTTTATACTGATGTTAGAAATCCCTGTGAGTTACCTAAAAACATTGGCTAGTCTTTGCTTACATAAAATATTGCCTGCCTGCATTAAGAAACCTGAGACTGGACTCTGCAGATAGGGAATGCTCCTGAATGACTTCTGTCGTGGAAGTGGTTTTGGTTGCTGGGGTGATTATCCATCTATTTAAATACTTTGTACTGGGAGATTTCTCTACTCATCATGGAGGAGATTTCCTGAAGTTGTCAGAAACACTGCGCTGTGCTCAGTTCCTGGAGCCATCCCACTCACATCGCAAAGACTCTACTCTTCCTGTCATGGCAAAAGGACGTGTGTAGTACTTAGATACAGAGCGTGTGGCTCTGGGCTTCACCACTAGCCCAGTATCCTTCCAGTACTGGCAAATATTCTTACAGTGGTGCAGGCAGAGCCTTTAATGAATCCTCAGTCCAGAGCTGTTACGTAAAATTTTACAAAGTCTGATAATAAAATAAAGAACTAGTGTGCGGACAGCAGGAGAGAGCTAAACATTTTATATAGCTGAGTTTTACCTATAGCTCTTAATGCATTTAATTCTTAATAGGGAGTAGCTAAAAAAAACCCCAAACCACTAGGTCATGCTTCCTCCAAGCAAATCTAATAGTCATCTATCCCGTGGGTCTTTTTCTTTTTTTTTTAACTGTTACCTTCTCCACAGCACAACATGGTAGATCCACTTTGCCTTTCAAGTAACTCAGGAGGTGAAGGAACGTTGTATCTKCGTTATTTCCATCCACACCCATTTTCTGTTCCTTTCATCTTGGCTGTCTGTAGAAAATGATTTGAGTTTTCTTTCTAATTAATACCAATTTATACAAAAGTATAATGGATAATTTTTTATTTCAGAGGACAATTGAAAGAAGCAAAATACTGCATTCAAACTACCGCCTTAAAGCAGTGTACGTGTTCTGACTTATAATAGAAGTGATAATTGCTCAACCTAGAAGAACTGTCCAAGCTGTTCTCGTACCTTTAATTCACCTATTAAAAAGTTGTTTTCTGACTTGTCTGTGTGGCAGCTTTTCAGATTTCCACCCCCCAGTGGCAGCGTGCTGTATTCCTATTTCTTGTCACGGGGGACTTAAACACACCAGCATGTATTTTTTGTGTCAGAGGTGAGACTGTTTGTTTTTATGACTAATAATGTGGACCTTGGTAGCCACGTATCTAAGTACCATTGAGGAAATATCTAGGCCTCTGTTAAAGTGTAATCCCATTCGGGGCATGTCGATACAGGAGAGCAAAGACGGCTCTGAGCTCACGCTGCCTGTGCTCTGGCCTCCAGCCAGCTCAGTTCAGAAGTCCTGTAGCTCCCACAGCAAAACGTTGTGCCCATGGACATGGTGAGCGCAGTGCATCGAACAGCTGTGTTTGCTGCAGAACATATAAAACGATTTTGGGAAAGCGCAGCCTAACGCATAGCTCTCTTTAAAATACTGAATGTAAACCACGGGAGCTTTCAGAGCTGCTCATTCTTGAACTTAAGGCCAGCATAAGATCTAAGCAATCTTTCAAGTCCCTTCTAGGTCCTGTACTGAGTGAATTTTGCCTCAAGTATAGTTGTATTGTGCTTTAGACAGGTAGCAGGGTTCACTTCCTTGTACTTAAGTGTCTGGGATTGTGGTTGCTCTTCCTGCAGGAGTTCTTGCCACATGCTTTGCTCCAAGAAGTTGTATGAAAGAAGCCATAACTGGGTCTTAGATACCATGGTATTTATAATCATTTAGAAACCTCAGRGAGAGCAACCATTTAGAGTTTTATAGAGGGCCATCATCTTCATAAAGTGTAGGATCCATTTCTGCGTTGTCTGTAGGACCCTGCTGAGACTCTCYGTTGTCCTGCGCATCGGAAAGCTGCTAACTCAGCATGGGCTCCGCTTCGTTCAGCGCTGTGTACATACATCTCTTATAAATAAACAGTTATGGTTGTTTCATTAAACCCTTAATAACATCTGTATTTCATTTTCCTTCCAAACATGTTTACTTCAGCATTGACACATAATGTCATCTCAAAAGTTAGAGGATATTCTGTCAGTTTTACRGCTATTATAAAATATGATGCTATCTGCATACAAATGGATGGTAGCAGTCTTACAGACATTTCTCTTCTTATTACCACGTAAGGAAGCAATAAAAATTTAACATTTACCATTGGGAAACACCTGCAGAGATTAAATTAAAACTAGATTATATGCTTATCAGTCAAATGTTACAAAAGCAAACTCTTTAGAGATTAACATAAAAATCATTGTTATCAAAATCTTATTAAAGGCTTCACTTAATGCAAGCTATTTGTACCTCCGCTGTTCAAGTCCTCCACGTGCGCAACGTATTGAAGTCTTTGTCTGTGCAACTGTGCAGGGAGTTGCAGGGAGGCAGGGTAGCCTTGCTGAGGGCTTTGCTGTTGTGTTAACAAATTCAGAGAGCTTCTGGATGTGGGCTTTGCTGGCACCAAAAACTGAGAAGCTCACAGTGTGTGTGCACTGATTTGAAGAGGATGCCATCCACATGGCCAGGTCTGTACTGATTTGGGCACACACCATTAGGGTTTATTTCTCTATCTAATATTATAATGATACCTTTGACCCTAAGACATTAGGAGCAACCTGCCTTTGGCATTTTCTGAACTTTATGTGGGAGGGTGTAACGCAGTGATATCCATGGCCTGAATTACTCAAATGAGACAGGAAAAGCTTTGATTGTAGAGATCTTACAGAGTTTGGTGAATTGGAGAGTGTGACACTAACAAGGGATTGAGATCATTAATGAAATGACTGTAAAATAACTCGAGTCATGTAGCTCATCAAGGGCCAAATTCAGAGAGTCTCAGGCCACAGTTCCACAAACATTTCTCCTGGAGACAGATGTGACTTTAGGGGCTCCTGGCCATTTTCTCCCCCCCTATGGCATCTCCTCCGTCGTGTCAGCGCAGAAGACTGTAATGTTTAGTTAAGTGAATCAGGGCAGTATGGTGGTGCAACTTTAAAACAAACCTTGGGTTTATAAAGATACACAAAATGACCCCGAGTTAGCTCTAGTAGCCCAGCAGAGGTTGGAAAGCAGAGCCAAAGCTTAAGGGAGTGGAAACAGCTGGAGCTAGCTTTGCAGGGGAGAAGAAAAAGCCTGGGGAACCACGGGCTTAATAGCTTGAGTAATGAGAGTTTTCTGTCCCAGCTGACTTTGACTGAAATAGGTTGGGGAGTGTTCAGACAAGTATATCCAGATCAGAGGGGTGGCAACGTATTGCAGAGCAAGAGTCACCGGCCCGGGGCGRGCAGGGGGAAGACGCCTCCGCCAGCGCAGCCGGGTTTGGCAGGAGCGGGCTCCCGGCACCGTCACGGCACGAACCGGTCTGGCCTTCTGCCTCCCTCTCAAGGGCAAGGTGTCTTCCAGCGTGCAGCCTGCCTTCCCGCGTGCCCCAAAGGGTGAACTGTGCACCAGTGTTTTCACAAGGAGCTTTCTGCGGAGGGCAGGCAATGGGCGCATCTGGTCATAGGTGCATCCGAACCCTGCGTGCGAGTCTGTGTTCTGTAATTGTATTTGGGTTGAATTACTGTATTTGACTCGGAGAGGCCTATGCGTGTCTCTTGCCTGATTTTTGGCCTCTCAGCAGTGTGAATTACTGACATGGGGCTTTAAGTTTTTATTTTTCAGAAAAATGACGTATGTTTTTTGTACATATCTACGTACAACCAGGATATCGAAACTACTTAACAGTAGTGTGAATTTTCCCTAGTCATTATACTAAGTAATTCACTTCTCCTGCCACTAGAGGTATGACATTCACTTGAGCAAATACCAGAGGAAACATTCAGTTGGCAGCTTTGCCCATATGAATATTTCATTTTTTGAATGATGTTTTAGATCTGAGTTTTTGGAGGCCTCATCCTACTTTGCTGATTCCTGTGGAGCAGTCTTTCTTGAACTGAACTAAAGCTGACTACTTGCAAGATGAAATGTCGTTTGGTGATTAGAGGGTACTGAGCTGAGCCCTCATTTAAACTGCATAAAAAGCTCAATTCCAGTATCAGTCATATCAGTCATCTGCAACTGGTTCCTTTGTAAGCAACTGTTCCTGTCTAAGTCTCATTTCACATTGGCTGCGATTCTCGTGCAAATTTATGAATGGAGATATTTATTCTGAAACACAACCATAACAAAGTCCAGTTTAAAATTAATCCCAGCTTTTGGTGGGATGACCAACTCTCACTCAGATATAACCTCCCTTTTGAAAGCAGGGACAGGAATAACAATAAAAAGCTCCCACGGGCTCCTTGGGACTGCCGCGAGAATTGCTGCGTAACCTGAGGTTTAATTGCAGTCTGGCAGCGTCTGCCCGGTTTGGGTAAAGGATGGCTCTGTTCTGTGCCACAGGAGTTTTCTTGAGGGGTTRTTTTTATTTATTTATTTTTATTTTAAGCTAGATTAACACTAGCTGCAAACCTCTTGGAGCATAATCTGTCTGTTTGATGTCTGTAACCTTTATTGCAAAGTTTGTGCCGTGCTTGGGAAAAGCCTGCCAGCTCGGTGCTGCCTGGGTGCCGGAGCCCGTGGGGCGCGATGRGAAGCGCCTCGGTGCCGCTGCAGAGCGGAGACCGTCGGCTGCTCTCCGGCTGCAAGCGTTACAGCCCGTTTCCACTTCCTACCGCGTTTCCACATGCTGGTTTTTGCCTGCTCTGCCCGAGAAGCATGCTGGCTGAAGCCGAGAACGGCAGCAGCGTGCCAGCTYGGGAGTAAGCGCGGCGAAAGGCGACTCGAGCYCTAGCYCAAATGCAAATCTCTTCACTCAGARCAAGTCCGAAAAAATAGTCTTTCTGCTATGTTCTTCTTGCAGGACTGTGCCCACCTAACTMAAAGAGAAATGCCATGATGAATGCTGGAGGGAGAGATCTCTCTTGCAGCATTTGTGAAATTTCATTTGTTATTGGGAGAAGATTGTAAAATTCTGAAAATAAATGCATTATGGATAGATTGCAATTTCTGGTTTGATTTAGAACCTATTGTATTGCAATATTTACATGCGGTGTGCCACATATCACAGTRCTGAAAAATTATTTTGGAGGAAAATATTGAAACTAAGCACCAGATGCTCTCAGAACCATTGCTTTTTCCTCTAAAATGAAWTTTCAACAAAATTACTCACTTAATTACAGTAAAAGCAGACTTTCTAAAGGGAAAGGTGTTTGCAGCATAACTGAAGCACGGAGCCTCATAGAGCTTCTCTGGCCTAGCGCAGCCTTTGGGTTCCTCCAAATCTAGTGCACACCAGCAGCACTGTCTGATGCAGATAACATAGATGTAACACTTGGCTTATTCTTRGTGTGCCCTACATTTTTTTATTTTCATGCTTTTTGTAGTAATACTGATAAATTCACTGGAGTCTTCGAGGCAGTTTTTGACTAGGCGAAACTAAGTCTGTAAATTGGATATCTTGGGTTATATTAGGATAAAAGTATATTAAATAAGATCCCTGAATTTATAGCAATGTGAGATAAAMATCTGATCCATCAAATTTATTGAAAACACAACAGCACCACTATCTGACCTTACGTCTGCCCCACACACTGTCCTCAGCAAGACTGTGCCAGTTTATTTACGGCTTTGCCATATTGCACGCAGAATCTCAGGCAGTAAATTTGATTGCCGAGGTATTTTGAGTGCAGTTTTCTGGATCAGTTGTGTTTAGAATAATGTTAGCAACATGCTGTCTCCCCGCAAAAATCCAGAGAATGAGTGGCAATGCTTTATGCTTTGTCCATAATTTTGATAACACTTCCAAATGATAGAGTTTAGTGTCGAGCTGACCTTTATGGTTTTCACAGCTAAGGGAACAGTTACATAAAAAGGATGAATGAGCAACAACAAAAGAGGAAGGTTGGGATCATATAATCAGAAAACTGGAACTGCTTGCATTTATGCTTTACTATTTCAGCTAGGGAGGTAGCACTAAAGAGTAGTTAAAGCTCATGACTGTAGAGGTTCTGGTCTCATTTCTGCCCCATCCTCATTGCATGGCCCTGCATAAGTCATTTAAGACCAGGCTGCAACTGTCACCTAATTTAAATTACAAGTGCAGAAAGTGTAAAACTTTTGAAAACAGAACAAATGATCAAAATTATTCCTTCTTTACTGGTGAAGAAAATGGGCACACAGCTGTCAACTGCGACTTTCAGAGATAAAAGAGCCTTTGGCTCCTACTGATTGCCTTTGATTTCTCCCTCAGTGGAATGCGAATAAACCACTTAAACATTTTGAGCATCTTGGATGAAAGTTAATTTATATGACTGCTAATAGTTGCAATTAATATTTGTTACCAAACCAAAATACTGGCAAATATACAAGCAATATGAAAGGGTCACTGATTCTCAGTCTTGCTGATCATTTACACTCCCCTGTTTTGTTCTTGCCAAGATCCAGAAGGCTTGCTTTTGCACAAAATAATAGTTTCACTGTCACTAAAGTTGTGTGAAATGCCCATAGCTATAGCTGGGCTGAAGGATTTAATTTTATTACGAGCCCAGACTGGATCTGGGCTCATCCACAGAGCTTCTTCCAGCCTTGTGATGTTTTGATTTAACTGGACCGTGCGAAACCCAGGCCAGGAGCTGGTCCTCTTTCCTTGCTCCATGGGAGTCTGGGCAGACATCCGGTACAGCTCCAGCACCGCTGCTGGATAAAGCTCCGTCCCCTCAAGGGAGTAACAGATAGTCCCCACACTTCAAAGATGGAAATTCATATGCTTTTTTTTCCCCTGAGTTCTCTGAAAATTGACATATTTGTTCCCCCCCTCCAAATTCAGAGCAAAAGGGAATCTGTTGGYGAAGTAGCAGCAGAATTAGCCTCAACGCCACTCAAGCCCACTTAGGTTTTCACAGCTGCTGTATTTGAGGGCTGCTAGTTGTGATTTTGATTGTTCTTCAGATATTTTCAGGACTAACAATGCATAATATCTGCATATGTAAGCTCATGGAGATTGCTAAAGCAGTTTGCTTGTAGTTTCATTGACCTTGGCAGTAAGAAACAATAGTGTTTTTGGAGGGAGGACTGAACTTCTCTGTATGTCTGTCACATTAATTCTTAGTTCAGGATTTTTTCCACTATTGTCTGTTAAAATTTGTTTTATGGCCTAGGAGACACAGTGACTGATGGTGAAATCCTCTGATGTTTTTCAGAAGTGCAACAGAAGCAGTTTCCAGTCCACATTGCAGGAAACCCATATATTCCAATGAAAAAAATAACATTAAAGCAGAGTAAGTCTGTGGAAAGACCTGACTGTAACAAAATCATTTCCATCTGCTTTCTTGCCTGGAGAGCAATCACAAAGTGAGGACCTGTACCAAGCTTGTTTAGTTCTTCATRTAAGTAGATTTGGTCAGGAGTCAGGATATGGCCACTCTGTCTTTGATTTTGTGATGGCTGCAAGGCACAAAACAGAGCATAATATCAATTGAATGACTGGCTCAAACCCATCCAGCTGCCTGTTGAGTATGTGTATGTTCTGTATCTCTTTATAATAAACTATTAAGATGTGATGAAAAAAGAAATCTCAGTAGGAAAGAACAGTGGGCAAAAACCCTACAGCTCGTAAGTCATTCACTGTCCTCAAAACGTCTCATTTCTTAAATAAGCTTTCTTTCATTTTAATGAATTTAGTGAAAAATTCCATTCTGAGAGGCAGAAGCCGTAGTGTAGACCTGGCCTACGAAATCGGAGAGCGCTCTTAGCTATCTGCTGGGAAAGGAACAGCTGAGTATACTGCTTGTATACAGACAGCACTATGCACTGTTTTAAGAAAAACTTTGAAAAGACAGGATATTYTTTGCTGCTTTCATTTTGAAAATAATAAATGAGCCAGAAAAACATTATGGCTTTATCTGGTACATAGCAAGGCTTTCCTTAGCTTCCAAGCTCTCCCGCTATCCCTCATTTGACYGGGGCTGTCAGACGCGGCCGCGGGAGGGTTACAGCGGAACAGCCCCAGGACTGTGCTGCACTGGCGAGGGATGCAGTCACTTCAGCAGCACGTTACAGATGAATTCCCAAGCATCAAAACCTTGGTGCATTTTACCCCCCTTTTTTTTTATGTCCCTGGTTGACCAGTTCAGGACAAGTGTCAGCTGCTGATCTGATTGAGTTCATCTGGAGTCTGAAGTGATTGAGATCGCTGAGAATTAAGCTTAAAGTGCGCCAGGATGGACTGCCTAGAGCCCATTAATTGAAATGTCTGTATTTCACTGAAATTATCTTTGGAAAGTTGAGGGTAATTTTCACTTTGCTACCACTAGTCTGAAGTGTTCTGCCRTGCTGCTGTGATGTAATGTACTACTGTGCAATATATGGAAAAAAAAAAAGTAGCCTGATGTCTAGTGAATCTATTTGGTACCAATTATTACATTAAAAAGTTAAATTCTATCTTTGTTCTCATGTTACTTTTATTTTGTGACTGTAGTTCCCTTGGATATGGTTCAGATAAKCTCCTGCTATTTGTATTGATGGGTAATTCATGGTTTCTTTTGAGTAATTTATTTATTTCATGTAATTTTGGCCCTTCCTGAAGAACAACAGGAATCTTGTTAGAACTATGCCTCTCTCTGCTTGTTTTCCTTTTGAATCACACTTTTCAAGGCTGCCTTTCAGAATGTTTTTTCTCCTTTTTGCTTCCATACGTCCATCCTCCTGCAATCATCATTTCTCTCCTGTCTCTGTTTCTTAATATGTGCGGGGAAATAGAAGAGCTGAGGATCCGGAGAGCTGCAAAGGGGCTGTGAAGTCCTAGCAGGAGACTTCKAAGCATTGGCATGGAGATGCTAACCCTCCCGGTGTCAGTGTCTCTGTGATACTGCGACTCCCTTCCCGGTTAGCAGGGGCCCTGAGCAAGTGAGGGTCCTCCACCCTGATGCTTCTTGTTCAGCCTGCTCCAAAGCTGAGGATGCAGCACWGCGGAAACCTTGAGGCTTTGAAGGATCATTACAAACTCCYGCTGTCCAAGACCATCACTCAGGCTTTTGTGCTTTTCCCCATGAAGTTTCAATCCTGTTTCCTTTCTTATATATGTACGTATATAATCTGTGCCTAGCACTGATCACTCACCATGTCTGGTTCCCTCCTTTCTTTGCTGCCTTCTCTTCAATTCCCTTTCCATCTTGCTGCTGGATGGTGAAATGAGGGAGCAGGAGGCGTATGTGCTGGGAGGAAAAGGCAGGCTGGAAGCAGCAGGGAGTAGGGCTGCCGCAGGGCCAGGGCAGGCGCCCGCCCTTGGCACGGTGGTGCTGGAGCGTGTGCGTTGTTCCAAGCTGGAGGAGTGTTGGGGTGAYGAACAAGCATGTTTTGACATGGGAAATGGCTGGCATAAGCTCCCAGTTCAGTTGGATTTTCCTTGTGAACACAATGGATTTAGCTGAACGGGGAAGAATTGAAGTTTGAAAATGTTTCTGACTGTGCTCTGAAATTGTCTGGAGGAGAACTGGCATTATTATAGTTTAAAAAAAAGTCTGGGACAAAACCATAATTGTAAATTCTTGTCTTTTATAAATGTCGCATATGAAATCTTTTATTAAAGTTGCTCATTTTTTGGTTATGAAATTCAGTGGCTTTGGGTTTTTGTTTCCTGATTTGTTTATTTGTTTGTTTTTCCTTGCTTTTGTGCTGTCTGAGGTAAATTGTTACTCTCACTTGATTATGCAAAGCTGCTGTTTGGTGGCCCTATTTGTCTTTACTTTTTTTTTGTAGATAGTATCAAATTATTATTGGGGATGGGGGAGTTCTTTCAGCAAGAATGTAGGACAACTGCGTTTCATCCCCTTTGAAGAATTAACGTGAAATACAAAAAATTATCAGGTAAAAATGTGAGACTAAAGGGCTGAGCAGCAGATCGCAGAGACCTGTTCGCTGCTGCTCAGGGATGCACAGCTCTTGGCATTGTAATGCAGCTCTGGGCATAGCAAGGGCCGCACTATTTCCAGCAACCACCACTAGCAAACGCTTAGAGAAGAAGACGGGTATGTCCTGAAGGATCTCAACTTCATGCATCCTCCTGGCTTTGGGAAATCAGCAGGGCAACGCTTTGGAAATCCCAAAATTTCACCTAAACTACTGTGTGTATTTGCCATTGATCATGCTGTCCCCCAGGAATTTGTTTAATGACTTTCAAAATCCATTTTCAGGCTCCACAACCTCTTTAAGCAATGACTGCCATAATGCTATTATGGACTCCATGAAAGAGCCCTTCCTTCTGGGTGTGTTTGTTTTAAACCAGCTGCTTAATGACTTTTTTGGATGCCCCTCAGCTTTTATACAGTAAGAGAAAGCAAACAATTATTCTGTATTTACCTTCTCCATTCAGGATTTTAGACCGCTATCATTTCCCCTCTGCAGTCATCTTTTTTTCCCAATGTGAAGAGCTCTTGTCTATTTAATTGCTTCTTGTATGGAAGTTGTTCTATACCTCAAAAAGATAATTGTGGGATTTCTATTACTCCTCTTTTTCCCCTCAGACAAAAATGTCAGGGAAACCTTATGCAGGAATGCCTTAGTTAAAAGATTCTTGGTATCTCATTGTTCCAAAATTATCTTTCAGCTCTTAGAAATTGCGAAAAGCAAAGTGACGATTTTGTTCTTGTAAACATCTCCAGCCTGAGGATTCGTATCCAAAACCAGGTAAGAGCATGCAGCTAGTAAACAGAGGAAGTGTCTGGGTTTGAAGTTCTCCTTTATTGCCAACCTTCAAACTTAATACACAGGAACTGAGCGAGTGCAAGGAAGTGACAAAATTGAGACCCGAGAGATCAGGAAGTTCAGTAATTCAGTCCGTACTGAGCAAGGTCAGCAGAAAGACAGGAACAAAGACAGCAGCTCCGGAGAGATCGGAATATTTTTTCACTTAGTGCAGAATACGTACAGCATCTTCTCTCATGGGTAAACCTTAAGAGACAGGGGAGAAGGAACATATCAAAATGAAAATACTGTATTCCTTCTATGTTGCAATCTGGCATAAATACCCTTTTGAAGAGGAGAATGCAAATCTCTTCAGCCCTAGGACATCCCCTGAGGATWCCTTGGAGGCCTTTGCCTTCTCTCACCACGGTGCCCTTCTTTCCCTACCCCATCACCTTCAAGCTGGCTCTTCAAGACTCTGCATGCCTAGTGCTTGTTTGCTGCTATCTTATTTCTTTGAATTTTCCATCTGGTCTCTCCTGCTGGCAACGCCAGCTTCACGGCACTGTCTGCTCCTGCCATCTCCTTTTTTGGTGTTACACCATGCAGAGAGCTGGCCTCAAAGGATGAGGTGTCGTCCCTGCTGAAGCACTTCCTGGAAACCCACTTCTTCCCAACACTGAGCAGGCACTTCAGGAGATGAGACTTTGCTTCCTCTTCCTCTTCGTTTATGTAAAAAACATTATTAAAGAATGAAAGAATCTTTATTGTATTCTCCTGCACACTTGCTTTTCACTGAGTTCCTTTATAATCTTAGTGATGTTGCCTAGGCCTTTCTCTCCCATCCCACCTCGCTGTCTTGTTACCACCCACTCATTAGGTCATATCTGAAATTAGCTTGCAAGAGCTACAGGGCAGGGCTGATTTCTCATCTCTGTAGTGAGGGCTCGGCATGGTTTTGAGTGGTATTAAAAAGTAATAACARTAAAATAAGCCCTTGTGCAGCTGGGGAACCTGAGGCAGGATGGCCTGGTACCTACTGAGGATCATGAAGAAGGTCTGTAGCAAAGCCAGGAGGGAGCTCAGGGCCTGGCAGCTCAGCTCATGCTCCCACTTAGATAATTCTGTCTGCTTTGCAGTTGTCATTAGGGTAAAATACCGAATTCTTTCAGGAAAAAAAAAAATGCTGTGAAAAATGCTTATGATAAAATGCAAYGCTATTTTAATGCACAATGTTTTCTGTGGTAGCTCTGGGGATTTTTGGCAAGCAAATGATGATGAGATAAATTTATTGATGCTGTGAAGGAGTTCAGTTTCTGTAAGGTGATGATGATGAGCTGTTAAGATGATGCTGGAAATGTTCATATTCATCCCTAAATAATACATTGGACTTCTGATCCAGGACCAGTAACTCTTGATGTTAGGTGCTCTCAGAGCACTGAGTTGAAGTCCCATGCAGTAGCATTCCTCTGTATTTTGGGGACTGTCCCTAATTTTTGGGCGGACACTACCCTCTTGCCACAGCATGCCCTGCCACCGGGGAACAGTGGCTGCTTTCGGGTGGCTGGAACAATGCTGAGGGCTGAAAAAAAACATGCCCAGAGCCCAAATCTGAGACTTGTCGGCCCCTGCGAGGGCCGAGGCTCCCTGMGACTTGCTGCTGGCTCCAGTCCGCTTTGGATCAGGCACAAGCAGGATGTGGAGCGCGCGGTCGGCTTAGGTAAACTTTCTCTGTGGGAGACACTTTGAACTCTGTAAGGGACGATTTCTGTTGCAGGCAAGCTTGGTACATAGTAAAAAAAACCATAATTGTGTCTAGAAATGATACAGTCAAGTGTGGCTTTTCTTTTATAATGAATCCTATTAGGTCAGAGTAGGTCCTAGCATAGGGGAGTACTCTTGGTAAAAGAATAAATACTGACTAGGAACAGATAGGGCAATGTTCATCTCTCGCTCTGTGGCACAAATTGTGTACCCTAGCCTAGGAAAATGACTTTCCTGATCAGTCTTTGTTGTCTCTATTTAAAAATCATTGCATGTTTTAAGGTATCAGGTCCAGTAATGATACACTGTGTTTATGACTCTTCTCAGAAACTCAGATAGAAGGGTGTACTCTTCACGAGAAGASGAATTTTTTGAGCCTCTCTTTATATTTTACATTGTAGAATGTAATAAAAAAAAATCTTGCTACTTTGCACATTCATTTGATTCATATTGTTGCTTTCCACATGGGTAACATTCTGGATTTTTTTTTTATAATGCCTTTCATCCAAAGATCTCAAGCTGATTTGGCCTGATTCCCAGGTATGGCTTAGCAACACTTAGCATAAGACCAGTAAAAGGAAGTTAAAGGGAATTTCGCTTCAGTTCTTGGCTGGCTGTCAATTCAAACACACCTATAGGTTAGAGCATCCTCAAGGCTCATCCAGCACCAGCCTGAGAGCCCCGATTCCCGCAGTGTTACCTGTGCTGCACGTACGTCTCCCAGCCCCATGGAGAGCTAGAGAAGAGAAAGTGCAAGAGCTGCCACCATGCCTCAGCCAGAAACCCCTCTTCTTCCCTCTCTTCCCCCAGAATAAGCTCCAGYGTCAGCAACATTTATGATAGAGAGACCAGTCTTTACATGGGGAAAGCACAGTGAGGCATATGGGGTCTTGGGGCTGAGGAAGTGAAGTCAATACCACTAATCTGCCAGTATTTGCAGTTTGATCACAAGGATGCACTAAACCGGAACACATACTTTCGGTTTTGTGTTTCTCTAAGTATGAATAGGTATGTGCAATATTTTCATTTCTTTTTCTCCTTTTCACATGTACAGTAACTCATGCCTCCCATCTGCTGAATTTACTAAAAGGCTTTCCGTTTCATTTTTAGTAGTCAGAAAGTTATTCAAACCTTTTTTTCTTAATGTTTTTTCTTCTCTGGAGAGACTTTTGGACCTTGAGACCAGCTGTCATATGAAAAGCCTTCCCTGTCTGGAAATTTGTTGCAGCTTGTTTTGCTGCTCAGAGTGCTGCTTCATGAATTCATTGTATGTCTCCTCGGAGACGTTTTGTCGGATTTTTGCTTATCTACCATTATTGCAAAATGACCCACCATCTTAGGCAACCAATCACTTCCTCATCCCCTTTTTATTGGTCTTTAAAGCAAAATGGAAATTAAAGTGTGCCTGTTGTGCAGGCTGCTATGATCTGGCTTTCACCTTTGGACCAGGGGCAGTATTGTCTGTGCTCATGGAAAGAGCAGAGGTCTGCAGGAGGCCACCGTGCTGTGATGCTCTTTGGTAGAAGCGGCTGGCACCGCAGTCTGAGGGTCCTGGGTTCCTTCCTGACTTTGAAAGCACCAAGAAACAGCTGGTTCCCGTCTCTGTGTTTTGGTGGTGTGTTTGTGCGTTGTTGCCTTGCATTGCACCTGGCTGGCGGTGGCTTTCCAGGAATGGCTGGGCGGCGAGGAACCCAGCTGGTGCTCTGCACCTCTCCCCTTAGAGCAGTACCAGCGAGAGCGACAGACGCRTCGCGCTCACCCCACCTCCCCGCACCCTGCACTGTGCCCCCCAAAGGGCTGGTCTGCCCCTTGGGGAGAAAACAGTGCTGGCTGCACTCTGCCCCTTCACTATTAGGCCTCTTTTTCTGAAGTGCATGGGGGAGTTAGCGTGACTTACTGAAAATCTTAGACTTCCCTTGAGTTATTTTCCTGAGCATATAGTTTTTTTTTTCCTGTGGTAAATTATGACAGTTATGGTGCAGTATTTATGCACAGTCAATAAATCAGCACAAAATGTGCTGCAGTCAGGACATGTATCTCTTATCTAATCCTTATACTTTAGCTGAAAATGGAACTGTTGAATTCATTGGAGCTTGTCAAAAGAGATGCAGGTGCACATCTCCATGGGAGATTTACACACATAAACTCTAAAGGCCCACAGTAATGTGGCCTTTACACCTAAGCTGCAGTTACTGTCCTCCAATCTGCAAAACCAAACTCCTGAAAGGCAGAGGAGAATCTGCTGCTATTACACAGAGCTTTGGATCAGACTCCCAAGCTCTTACTTGTCTTCAGTGGAATGATTGCAGAAAGGAGATGGATGAGGTAAGTGAAAGGGGCAGAAATTTTTAAGGAATGACTTGCAGTTTTGTGGAAGTTGGTAATGTAAGTACAAAATCAGGGAAAAAAAGCGCTGCTGAGCAACATCTAGCAAAATAGTGGCCTGATTTTTTTCAGAATGGCCTATGTGACACATTGACAGAAGCAGCCTGTCCTTTTCCAGTGCCTGGCTGAAGAGTGGCTATCTGCTCTCGGGAGAGACTATCTCACCCTGACACAGCACACAATATGAAGAGACTTACATTTGAATGCCATCTTGAATGCCCTGTATTCTTACTCTGCCATATATTTACTGTGGAACCAGAAGTTACCGCTCAGTGATGGGGAAAGTATAGTTTTATGGCTAGGCTAGGAGCTAAAACTTCTGAATTCTCACGGTGGTACTGAACTTAGGTCTGGTGTGGTACTGAGCAAGTCCCATCGCCCTGGTGGCAGCTTTTCTGTACGATAGCAGCTTACCTCCCAAGTCACTGGATGGAGTAATCAGTATTTTTATAACGATTTAACAGTTACCATGTCTTCTCTGGCTTGAAGCCTTTGAAATCAAGTAGAAAAGTGGCCGGGGTGGCGGTATTACAAGAACGAGCTAGGGAGACACAGAAGGTGGTGGCGATGGGAGGTTTGAAGGATTTAGTTGTCGATCCAGATTTTAAGTAGATATTTCTGACTAAGGTATCAAGTGTATTCCAAATTCAGACAGCTAATCAGTGTCAAAGCTGGCCTTTTTCATGGCCAGAGGAGCAGGGCTAGTGTCTCACAGACACATTACTTGTTCAGGTCAGAAAGCAGCTAAGTGAGAAAAAGGAGGAGATGACGCAATATAAAGTGTTAAAAAGTAAGAAAGACTGTTGGAGCTAAAATCCTGTTAGAGGCAACAGCTTAGATCTTAAGCTGTGTGAGGACAGAGAACAGAAAAATAACTTATCAGCTCAACAGGGAAAAATAAGACTGATTCGTTTGGTCAGAAATTGACTGAAACCATTCTTCCAGAATAATGTTCCTTTTTACACTGGGATAAAATACCTACACAGGAGCTATTTCAAAATATTAATTATAGGAGAGCTTAATCTGCAGTAGCTGTTCTGATTAATTTCCCCACAGAGACAATTCCTTTAAGTATCGCAGTTGAAGAAATTTAGATGAGAGTAATTTCAATTGAAAATCAAGAGAAGTTTAAACTTCATAGATGTAGCAAATGTCTGTCACCATAGCTGCCAGGTAGTCAGTAATGCAAACACAAAGTGCATAGAGTTGCGTACAACAGGCAGCAGTAAAACACGAGTCACTTTAACTGCCTTTATGCACATTAGCAACCACGGTGTCCATTATTTTCCGGAATAAAAAAGTCTCATTAAACTAAATAAATGTCTCACATTGTGCCATAAAATTGCTAGACCTCAGCTCTTGCAGAGTCCAGCAGGAGCAAGCTCCAAAAGCCAAAATCCTCAAGACAAGAGAGGGAGAGTGTGTGAACCTTGCCTGCTGCTGCCCTTGGAAAGGTCAGCCTCTGAAACTGGAAACAAGAGAGGTCTGTCTTGACCTTTAAATATTATGTTTGGATGTGGAAGAAGCGGCTTTCAGGTTTTTGGCAGTCTGGAATAAAAATATTTGGTGAGAGAATGAACTTAAAATTATTGTTTAGCATTTCATTTAGTCTGCCTTGAGGACACTGTAGGACGCAGGACCTCTAGATTGCCAGTTTGAATTGGCTGAGGTCAGCTGGAATCAAAAGTTAGTCTCTGATCTCATCTGTTTGATGTGACAGAAATGCATAGGTGGCCTCAGCAAGTTGTCGGTGCAGGGACCTAGTGCTATTAGCTGTCATCTCCTACCAGAAGTTTAGCTTCRTTCAATCCTTAACACATCTATTCCGTATCTAGGAGTCGTCTTTCCAGACTAACATACAGGAGGACAAAAATATAGGAAAACTGGCACTGTWGGTACCTGCATTTTGTCTTATCTGTAGAGATTCAAATTCTCAAGGTCTGGCTCCATTTGYGTGTATGACATTTCTGTAAAAATATTTATTCCTTCTGGCATTTTTTCCATGATTGTTAACTTTCACAAAACCTTAATCATAGTTGCACTCACACATATGTAACTTGGGTAGTGGCAYGGAGAGATTCCAGGTTTGACAGTATTTGTTTTCAGTACAAACCACTTTTTGACTATTTATTTTTCCACTTATGGTCTACTAGCACATAATTTTCTAATATTATATGAAAACTATTTGCAGAAAATAAGATTTTAAAAATACAAACTTCTTTCTGAAGCAAAGGTAGAGACTGACCAGCATCATGTATTCAGACTCTTTTCTGTGATGAAGCAAGGGAGACGAGTACATCCGCGAATTAAACGGAATTAYGTCCGTGATTATTTGGATCAAGATGAGTAATAGCCTCTTTATGAATGTTCATATTTTGTCATGCAAATAGCTTTACAGTGGGGATTTTACAGTTCACCCATGCCACTGTGAAACAAGTTTTGTCCAAGCGCTTCAGGAAAACGGTGTGAAAACTGAAACTGACCCTTTTCCTATTCAGACGAGGAGCGAACGAAAAAAAAATCTGTGGAAAGGGCTTCTGAATGTTAAAGTGTTATTAGTTACTTAGGTATTACTTTTAACTACGGCTCACACCGGCAGCGCGGCTTGGCGGCCGGGTCCRGGAGGCCCAGGGGCCTGCGGGCCGGGCGGCTGCCGCCACACGGCCCTGTGGTGGCCACGAGCGCCTCGCGCCCTTCACCGTCCCCACCGGACTCCTGTTGCCTCTGCCTGCGCCGCAGGGAGCGACCCCGCGCTACGCGTGTTTTCAGTTTTGCCGCAGTTCGTTATTTTTTTTATCACCGCTGCCCCCCCGGAGGTGTTGCGAGGTGCTCGGTGAGCGGTAAGGGCAGACACGCGGCCCGCGCAGCCGTTTGGAAGCGCCCGCGGCAGGGCGAGGGGTTTAGCGCGCCTCAGCCGACCCCCCGGACGCCGGGAGCGCAGCGATTATGTCACGGGCTGGGGAAGGGGCGGTGAGCCGAGCTGCTCCGCTCGTTGTGCCGGGCCGCTGACAGCGCCCGCCCCGCTCCCGCGGCTCCCAGGCGGGGCGCCGGGGCCGCCCCTGCGGCGAGGCGCGGGGAGCCCCGCGGGGCGCGGAGCCCGCGCGCGCGCGCGCGGGGGGGGGGCGGTGACAGGTGCGGCGGCGCCGCGGGCGCGCGCGCGCAGGGAGGCTGCCGCGCCGCGTCCCTTGTCACCCCCGCCACCTCCCCCCCTCCCTCATGAATATGCAAATGTGGGTATAATTGGCAGCCAATGGCGTGCGCGCTGGTCACATGGTGCTGGTGGAGGCTCAGGGAAGAGAAGTTGAGTCTCGGTGAACACAGGCAGCTCAGTAACGAGCCGCAGCGGCGGGAGCCGGAGCGGAGCCGGGGCCGGAGCGGGCGGGCGCACGGGCGGGCGGCCGGCCGGGGGGGGGTGAGCCGCTCCCCCCTCCCTCCTCCCCGCGGGGTGCCCGGCGGGCCGGGGCTCTGCCTGGACCATGCCGATCCTCCTCTTCCTCATAGACACGTCCGCCTCCATGAACCAGCGGGCGTATCTGGGCACCAGCTACCTGGACATCGCCAAGGGCGCCGTGGAGATCTTCATGAAGGTGAGTGCGGGGCCGGGGGGGGCCGCCCCGCCGCCCCCGCCCGCCCGCTCACGCCGCCTCTCTCCGCTCTCTCCGCAGCTGCGGGCCCGGGACCCGGCCAGCCGCGGCGACAGGTACATGCTGGTTACCTTCGACGAGCC
>NW_028187177.1:1237853-1294117 GCF_003343005.1 Rhea americana | reverse complement strand
CCCGGCCGCCGCCGCCGTTCGTGGGGACGGAGGCGGCGGAGGGTTGTCTTCCGGCTCCGCAGTGCGAGAGCCCAAGCAAAAGATGCAGCGATATATTTTTTTTTGCCCCCTTTCTTTATTTTTTCCCCCCATTTTGCCCTTCCCTCTTGCTGTGTCTTGAGGCCAGCACCTCAGGGCACTGATACCTGCGGCCCAGGTCAACATCCTCGTTCACGGCTGTGCTGGCTTCTTGTCCCCGTTTTCTTCCTTGTTCCTCAGGATGGAGGCAAATAGGGTCGTGACATTTACCATGCTGGCTGCAGCACGAGGTTGAGGCAGGAGAAGAAGATCAGTGCTCCTTATTTTCTTTAAGCTGTAGCCTTCAAACTGCTGAGAAACTGGTGTTTAACTTCATTTCAGATGTTTTATTAAAATATGCTACAGAAATCACCCTTGCTTTGGGAGACTTAGAGCCCTCCCCGAATCATTCTCTTGATTAACTAAATACATACATTCCCATTTCATTTGCTGACCTGCTCTGCAACCATATTGGCTGTGACGGTTATATATTTATCATCTGATAGTCATTGGGCCTTCGACTAATATGAGGAAGGCTCTAGAGCTGCATGTAAAAACGTTGTCCCAGAGAAGAAAAGATACCACTTTCTAGATYCCTCGCTAAAGCTTGATGAAGAGAAACTATAAAAATAATTGCACTGATGCTATGTAATGCACATCTTTAATAATAAGGAAACTTAATTATCTAGAGCTAGGAATCTTGGTTCCTTTCATTAGCTTTCTGAATCATTTGCTTTCTGAACTGACAAAAGTGATTTTGTGAGTCAGAAATTACTGTTTGTTACTGTGCTTTCCCTTTTCTTTCTTCAGAAGAGGGTGCAGGGTTATCATATTGCTATGAATTGAAAGTATCCCTATTTTGGCTTAAAGTTATGGAGACCTAGTATCTTTAGGAGGAAAAAAATACCCCACATGTCTGGCTTATATCGGAGAATTCTCTTAAACATAATTTTTTTCCCCATCACTTTTTGTGGCTGAACATAAAAATCAAGTCATTGTCGTGCCAGCGTTAGTTCTTCAGACAGGAAGCTCATAGTTTCTTTTTCCTAGCTTCGTGTCAAGTATTTTACAAGTGAATCTTTAAGTTTGAGAGAGAAACCTTTTTACTGCAGCAGTGGTGAGCATAATGGTGATTCAGTAAAAATAACTCTCTTGCTTAGAGTTCTGTGTGTTAATGCTGCAGTTTATTAACACATGCTGTACTAAAACTAAAGAAAATCCATGTGCTTTAAATAACTTACTAATCAGCATTTGACTGAGTTCCCAATTTTAGTAAATAGTAATTGAAATAAATGGGACTCTGTGATATCCATTGTAATTTTGAATCATATTTGTCATATTCTATYTAGTCAAGAAAAATAATGTATTGTGGTACTTAAATAACTTTTTCTAAAAAGACACTAGTACGTTTTTTCTTCCTTTAGCATAGCTCTTTTTTTTTCCYTTTTTCTTGTAAATCACTCCTTAAACAATCTTAAAATATTTTTTTTGAAACTTAGTAACTTGTGTAGGAACAGACTACAGATCCTGTAGCTATACATTTAATAATTATGGTCACAATTTCAGTTGAAGTATTGCATAACCATTTTTTGGCACCGCAGACATTGGAATGGTTATAGTGGCATACTGACTCTTACTTGAGCAGAAGGAGCCTTACACCAACATCGTGATTCTTCTCCCCAGTTGAAGATGTGTTCTCAAGACCTTTTACTGATATTAGTGATACCCCTCTGTAGTGTTTCTAACCACCGTAGTTATGCCAGGAAAACTTTGTAGTGCAGGCCAGATCATACGTGTCTGACAAAACATACTTGGAAATAAGAATTAGTTTTTATTCTAATATTGTTGTAGTTAGGTATCTTATTACCTCTTTTGATTTAGAGGTGAAAACAAAACTTGTCCAGGGAACATGTTTTGAAAGTTTGCTTTCCAAATATGTGCAGTAGTGACTGTTTGTTGGTTGGTGGCTGCTTTCTCTCCTTTTTATTTATTAAAATACTTTGCACCAATACATGGGCTATCTTGCTTCAGTGTTACTGACATGCCACTAGATTGACACAAACTTATTTGATAGCCTCTAGTTACAATTTCAATCTGGAAGATGCAAGTAAAGTATCTCAATTATGGTATAAGGATCAAGTTACGCATTCTTACTTATGTTTCACAGTGTGAATCATAATATTTCACTGGTAACTTTAAGAAATATCTTTGAGATTATTTCCATCGGTTTCTGCAGTGTTGAGACCACCCAGGAGGTAGAGATATTATGGGAAGTTCAACTTAGTGCGAGGTTAACTAAAATTTTTTTTCTTTAGTTTTGTAGTTCATTTCCCTGTAGCCTTACAATCCTATAAATCAACAGTGCTGTTCTACGAATGCCTCAGGAACCATGTTTCATTTCTGTTACATAATACATGGATGGTGAATTGTGATTAAAAATTGATGCAGCCATTTACAAGTATTAATTAGACTTCCAAAATATTCTCTCCAATAAAACACAAATAGCTAATATTTAAAAAAGATGAGACGTACAAACATTTGTCCTATATGTCAGTGGAAATATACCTGTAAGTTATTTTGAACACTGGATCAGACTCCATTTTATGGAGTAGAAGGGAAAGATAAGTTAATTCATGAAGTAAGAATGTTCAACTGGACTCTTATACTATAAACAAGATGCTTTTCGTGCACTTTCCAGATCAAAATTTAACAGGGTGCTGTCAAATGAGTTTGCCTCGGTTTAGTGGCACATCAGCAACACTGAAGCAAGCCAATCCATTCTGATTTTTGGTACTTAGTGCACTCACTAAACTACTGTTTACTACAGTAAAACTCCTTTTTGTCCACGAATGTGTGGTGAGTGTCTGTTGCAATTAGAACRCTAGTGCTTAATTTTAGGTGTTGAAGGAATTTGATCTCTCACATGCTTCTAGCTCTCCTGGGTGAGTAAAATCAGTTTAAGCCTTACTGGATAGGCCAAAGGTCTGTCTGGCCCAGCAGTCTGCATTTTTGGCCTTTTAGCTAAGATAAAGTGCATTATCAGTCCCTTTGAATTAAATACTGCTATGTCCTTGTTTTGAAGTCTTTGTRTTAATGGATTTTTAGGAGTAGGAGTCTGTTCCATCTCCTCTATCCTTTGACCTGTTATTTTAATGCCTTCAAAATATTGTGCCAGCCCCACCCTTCTCATCTTTTTCCGTAAGAAGCGGCTAATACTGAACGTGTAGGGAAGAGAATTWAAAACAGGCCAAGCGTATTACTGATAATTCTGAAAAATACTTTTCTGAGCTCCCACAGTTTGTAGCTCAGGGACCATGCTGAGGGTTAGTATGTCTGTAATGGTCTTCTGTAGCTTTTTTCTTACATGTGTTTGCCCAATTGCTTTTTTGAAATCGTACAAAGTTTTGGCATCCTCAGCTGCTCTCTTTTACTCTCAAATGTATATTTTCCTTTATACTTAAGCACAAGCCTTGGTTTAAACAGATAGGATCTTAATCTACTTCATCTTGTTTTCCTGTACTAGTGGTACTGAAGTAGGGGCACTGGAATAGAAATATGGGGAAAGGGATGACACTTATTTTCTTTCCAGCAATTTTTGCTGACTTCTAGTGATGCAGAAAAGAGGGAAGGAGGGAAGTTTTAGCAAGAGTTGTCTATAAACAGAGCTTATATGGGATGCTGATATCAAAATCTCTGCCTAAAAAGCTCTTTGAAAAAGCAGAGCARGGTTTAGCTCTTTGTTCTTCCATTTGTGTTTTTGTCACACCTGCAGTTTGCAGGTGTGGAACAGCCTCAGACTGCTTGTGGATTTTTGCTACAGATAGCTACTTCAGTCCCAGAATAAGGCAGTGGTGATCTTATGTGAAGTTACTGAATAACTGAACTGCCCTGTTCCCTTGTGACTGATTGTGGCAATGACACAGCTTTTCTTCAGTGCATGAGGGATATTGTTCATGACAGGGTCATAAAAATGTCTTTTTTTTTGTCCCTTAGGGTGGGGGGAAATTTCTGTGGGACTCTTGTAGTATGAACTTCAAAATGACTTGGTCACAAGTCAGTATTGGAARACCTTAAACTACATATATACACACACACTACTGCATTTGAAACTGCATCTTCAGTATTTTTATTGTATATTATGCTGAATAAAGGAGCCAGTTGTAGCTGCATTGGAAATGGGTTTCCTGAATTTGAATGCAGAAGGATGCATGTAGCTGTAGGAGACTTGCTCAAAATTCTTTATATATGGCTGCTCATTGAAACACTTACTGTTTGAGAAATGTCTGCAGCTAGTAGTTTTAGAGCAATCTTTGCTGTAATTTGGATGAAATGATAGGATAGTTTTTGAAGTAAGAAAAATTACTGCAAGCCTTGTTGTAGTGGTGTGTGTGTGTGTGTGTGTGTGTGTGTGTGTGTGTATATATATATATAAAAGTTTAATAGATATTGGTAAGTGATGGGGAGAACAAATACTTAGAAATTCTTGGGTTACCACTGCTTGTGGCTAGAGGTGCTGAGATGATGCTTTTGGAATTAAGGTCTATACCCTGTGAGAAGACAGAAATACAGTGGTAGCCTTAACCTGAAAGTATGTGCCATGCAGGTAGGGGAAAAAGTGAAAGAGGACTGGATGAGATACCAACTGAAACTGGTAGAATGCCTTCAACTTCTGTTTCTTTTCCCTGCTAGTCTGACCATATATTGCTTCAGTGCTAAAGGGCTCGTAGACTCTCCGAGTCAGTGACTGGGCAGCCTCCTCCATTTCCTTGAAATTTTTGTAAGAGGAGTTGATCTTGATTACTTTAGATCTCAGTGTCAAGTTAGGGTGCATTAGAGGCTAGAATAGGAATCTGTAGAAGGCTGTTTTAAGGTCCGTCAATGAGTAATTACCACGTATAAATAACTGGCTATTTTACCATASTGAAGTAAGGCTTCAGAACTGAGAGTTCATAAGGTCAGACTCGGGGAAAGTATTTATTTATTTTTTTAATTAATCAGCACAAAAGCTTTTTGCCTGCAGTTTTTTTGGTTTTGTCTGGGTTTGGTTTGAGTTGAAGATGTGCTGGTGTGGAATGTAACCAGTTACAAACCCTGTGAAGGGGATGAGTGAATAGCCTGTGCTGCAAAACAGAGATGTGGGATCTACTTATGTGTTTCTGGAATAAATTAAATCAAGAGTTCCTGACCCTGAGCTGCAGGGGGACTCAGAARCCCCACTGTGAAACCTGTTAGGTTTGAGGCAGAGATCTTCAGGAAATCTGGTTAAAATTATAATGATAGGAAATGCGTTTCTGTGTTTTAAAAATCTTGTCAAGGAAGAAAACCGTAAGGATATCTAGTAWGGTAGTCTATAGTAAATCCACAGAATATTCTTAAATTGATAAATTTTTTTAAGGAACCTTGGGACACTAAAAATCATCAGTTTTGTATAAAAGGTCCGTCCTCTGGCAAATACAGATACTTACTGGTCTTAACTGGGCTGTAGAAAAGGAAGAATGAACAGCTGGAAACATGGTTGGAGGTTTACGAGTTGATAGTGATGATGCAGGCAGGCAGAATTGTTTGTTGCAAGGCAGATTAGCAGCTGCAAGAACAGGAGGGAAGGTGATAGTGGAGGCAAAAGGGAAAGAAGGCTGAGGTAAATGGGAGAGGCCTATCTTTCTTTCAGTGTATGCTGTAAATAATGTACAAACTTAGTGAACTTACTAGCCAAGGACTGTTTGAAGGAGGAAGAAAATAATCCATGTGGAATACAATATTGAACTCGTTGAAATGTATGAAATGTAGATAGGATACACAATATTCTTGATAACTAATTTAAGAGACTGCGCTCTCCACAAATACAGAATGATGGGCATCCATATTCTCCCTATATTAAAGATGCCTCCATACGTGTTCCGAATGTTTCAAGTCATTCATAGCAATATTTGATCTGCTTTTTTTGTGTCTAAGCACTACCGTTTCCCTTTACCTCTAAAGTACTAAGCAGACCTCTCTTGCAGTCTTGCAATAGTGATGTGTTTTCTTTCTTTCTCCTTTTTTAATCATGGAATTTGTCTGTCTTTGCAGGGCTGACTTTCAGCATGAACAAATGGCAGCTTAATACCAAGAATTGCACTTACTCTGTTTGTTTCTTTTCTCGGATTCGTTTTGTTTAACAGAAGTTGCTCTGTTCCTTAAGGAGCATTGGGGCAAATCCCTAATATCTATTTCTTTTTGCGTACAAACCAAAATCCACTTCTGTACTGTTTGAGAATCTCCCACTGAACAGTTCTTACGCTCTCTTCTGTTTTATTTAACTGTCTTACCACTTAAATGCAGGATATGAGTACTGTGTATATGYGTGGAAAACCGCCCTTTTAATTAGCCATCTATCTTGGAATTGAGCAAGTAAGGCCAAAAGCAGTTCAAAGGTTCTTTTGGATGAAAATGATAGATGTGTATGTTAGACTACAGCATGTGTCTCAGTCTACAATTTAGTACTCCTTTAGTTAAAACTTGAGAATTAACAAATGGCATTCCTGCAGTAGACAGACAATAAAATATTCTAGTACTATTCAGCTTTCAAAAATACTAAATGGATTCCTGTCAAGAGCGTACCTTAAAAAGTGATTCCCTTGTTGAGGAACAACAGCGTATTGGGTAGATGGAAGGTCATGCCTAAACATAAGCATGCTGTTCTGTCTTCCAGTATCCCATCCCAATCAAATGCTTCTTGCTGTCTGCATTTTTCAACTTTCATTTGTGACTTCTAGTCAAAACTCTTCTGCAGGACCTGATGTAGAGAGGAGGAGAAAGGACTGTGCTAAGGGATTTTGTGCTGAGTAATGTACCTTTTTTTTTTTTTTCTTTTTCCTTTCCTCTTTCTCCTCTCCTTGTAACATTCAAGGTGATTGATTCTTGTAAAGAGGAGAAGTAGTTCAGTGTTTCAATTCTGAAATTGAGGTGCCTTGTAAAATTCAAGTTGAAACCCAAAGGTGATGAGTTCTTTTTGAGGCATTGAATTTATGTGGAAAAGCAGTTCRAAAGTGAACTCTTTGATAGATGTGATGAACTCTATTGGCTGTCGCTTTTGTCATTARTTTTGGAAGTTTTTTTTATTCATTRCTTTTAGATACTTGAACTTCTGCTTTCACCTATATTCACTGAAAGGGAGTCTGTGTTGCTAGGTTGATTCTTAATGAAAATATCTGAACCAAGTCTGTTTCTACAGGAGATTGCAAAGTTAACCTTGCTTTTTCATCTTAAATGGATTGCTGCTTCATGCCATTGGTGAGATGCCAAAGACTTTGGATGGAAAGTAACATCTGTTGTTCATAGCCACAGTAGCAATTTATTTTTTTCATCTTTTTATTTGGTTCTTTATTTGATCTTGGACACACTCAAAGATGTAAGCCCTTAAGACTACAGGATAAACTAGACAAAAGTGGATATGTTTGCTCTAAGAGGCTTAACTCATCCTCAGTGTGAAGGTTGCTTTTATTTTAAAAATAGAAGCTTAAAATGTTTAAGCAAACAGTTAAGTGGTATCTCCCTAGTTGCCTCTTTTTGCAGTGAAATACTCTGTCTGCAAGAGAGAAGATACTTTGAAATTGGTGGTTCCTGCTAGGTGTAATCTTTACTGTCTGCCTCCTCCCTCTTTATGCTGTTTGTATCCTGTTTTCGTAAGTGGGTTTTTTAAAAGATTTTTGGTGATAGTTGCACAATAATAATTTGTGACCTAAGCGTTGTAACCTGGCTTTGCAGTCTAGCTGAATATGTACAAAATGCTTGCCTGAAGTCTTGAGTATRGACATTTCTTTTTAACGCTTACAAAGAGCCAGTACTGCGTTAAATGTTGATTCTCACATATCATAACAGTGSAGAAAGGTAATTAAGGCTGCAGGCATTCTTCCTCTTGCTTATAATGGTCATTCTTGCATATTTTTCAAAAACGCTTGCCAAAAAGAACTGTGATTTACAGCAGTGGTACAAGAATGATTTGAACCTATTATGAACAGACAACACAAAACCACAAAATTTTATGCTGTCTCCTACAATATTTTCATACTTYAGGCAGTTCTGATTAAATGGTGAAAAAGTTATTTCTCTGAGACTTTGAAAAGCAGCTTGTTATCTTCTGGCAGATCAGTGCTCAGGATGAGGGAGAAGTGCTAGTCTATAGGCCTCTGAGAAGGTTGTGGATGTCTCCGTGCTTAGTGATTCTAGTCTTCATTCCCCTCGTTTTGAATGACTGTATCCATGACTTTAATAATGCGGGCTACAAAAAGGTAGGGGAAAGGGCAGTTGTCGCTGTTCTTAATATTAAGTGCAGATTGTTACTTAAGTAATTCACTGTGGACTTTCAGGATTGATTTTTTTTTTCATTCCTTCATATTTCAATGATGTACTACTAAATATGTAACTTTTGTGCTATTAAAAAAAAAAGTAGCAAAATTTTCTTCTTCTAGGGTTAAAGTTTTAATGAAATACCAAGGAAAAAATACATTCTTGTAATGGGAGTAGGTTATTGTGCAATGCAGAATTTGTGATTGCCTGTAGCCTATATATTCACTCTGCAGAGAATTTGAAAGACAATTTTTTCTTTTTTTTTTGGTGTTAGTATGTATCTCTGAAACTCAAACTACTTCTGAGATAGGTAACCTAGGACCTTATTTTCTTTTAAATAACATATATCTTATTTTCATGCTTTTGAATTGACAACAGCTCAGAATCAGTAGTTCGAAGGGTATTTTCTAGCTAAAGGGCAGATCTCTCCTTTTTTTAAATACGGTTACTGTGTTTCTTTGCTTGGACTCTGTGAGCTCTCCAGGAGAAGTAGCATTAGAAATGCTAAATGTTACTCTAGGATAGAAAGTCAGTGTTTCAGAACTCTCCACTTCCGCTTTTTAAAGATGATGATTKTTGTTTTGGCTGTATTTTCAGACATACTTTTAAACTCTAGAAGTCTAAAATAGTGTTTTAAAAATGCAAGTCTTCATAAGATGGCTGTTATCTGAAGACTAATTTAACTGAAAACAAAGATTTATGRTGTAGTTAAGCTGATGTTTCTGTGCTCTGTTTATAAGTGAGAATAATGCATTAGTATTGGTGTTTGTAGTGTGTTTTAAAAACTATGAGCTCTATTCTCCCCTTCCATCCCCCCCCCCCAATTAAACTTTGCTTTATGGGAATATCTGCATCTGTTGAGCCAGAATGCTTGCTTTCTTTAGCTTCTGCTAGGCATCGTAGGCTATGATGGAGACTTGCTGGGCATCCTAGGCTGGGAACAGGGCCTGGCTTCCYGCTCTGAGGCAGGCCGCCTGCGAGCCCTGATAACGTGCAAGCGCCTCTGTCCAGGCTAGCCAGTTACCCGGTGTGACAACGTGGAAAAACACAGAGCACCTCAAGGGAGAGCAAGACAGTGCATTGCCCCCATTTAAACAAAAGAATTGGAGTTGAGATGGTTGCTTTTGAGTAGGGTGATTTTTAGAGCAAAATTGTAAATTTACCCTGCCCTAAAATACAAAACTTTGGCCGTAACAGCGCTACCCGATTCTTTATTTATTTATTTTTTTTTCTGTATCAGACTTGAAGGTGTTGACATTTTTGCTAGCCTATTTTGCTAGCCTATTTCAAATACATGAATTTAGTTGTGGTCTAAAGTCTTACCTTGTGCGTTGCAGTAGTGCCTTGGGTAGGATTTCTGGTGTAAATTGGGAAACCTTGATTAGGTGATCCTTATAAGTTGCCCCCTCAGATTGCAGTCTTTCTAGACTTTCAGGATTTTTTTTCTTTCTGATGATTAAAAATGAGCTTTCAATACATGTACAATTTTAGTGTACTACAGCTAGTTCTGTGATGTATTTTGGAAGGGGAGAAGAGGAATGTAAAGGTTTTCAAAATGAATGTGGRTTGGTGCTGCAGCCTTTCAGTTTTTTGCTGTAAAGCTAGAGACTCATGAATATCTCTTCTACTCTAGCCCCAGAAGTGGGACACAAGAAATCCCTCATGCTGATAGCACGTATGCTGATAGCAATACCCTCTGTAACCTCTTAGCTATTAGCTTTGTTCCCTGTGACTTTTCAAGTGCTACTGAAGGTGGAAAGGGGCCAGGCAAAGGACAGAGCTGGAGGCTGAGTGGCACTGGAAGTGTATTTGATGGTCAGGAAGAGCAACAGGCACTATGAGTTAATCAGAAATTTTAATTGAAACACATGATTCAGCTGTCCTGTGCTCTCCAGTGTGGGTTTTTTTTTTTTCCTGTATTTTGCTTAGGTGTACCTATAATAGTGTTTCTAAAATGTATGCTATGCTACTCAACAGAAAAATGTAACCTCTTCTTTTGCTTACTGTATCAGAGCTGCAAATTATGTAATTGAATCTGTAATCCATCTTCATTAAGCTGTTGTATAAAATATATCTTGTACTAGTTTAATACTGTACTAAAATATCCTAGTTTGTCACTCATTTCTCCAAAACACTTTTTTTATTTGTTTTTTAACTGGAGAGTGTTCTCTTACTAAAGTAAGAATACTTTTTGAATGGGTTGATTCATGACCTCTTTGGGTTTTATACTTTGCTTTTTTCCTGTGTAGTCCTTTCATCCTTCTGCAGCCAAAAAAACACAGTGAATGTAGCAGTCAGAATACGTGAAACATTGTTGGCTTTAAAAAAAACCCTAAATCCAGAGGTGGATTTAAGCAGAAGCAGCAGGTAATGAGCAAGCAAAGTGTTTTGTTTTATTTTTTTTTGACTTGGAGTTGGTTATTACCACTTGATTCCRAACATGTTTTTTATCTTTGGGTGATCATAGCATCTCCGTTCCACTTTTCTAACTGGAGAAGATACTGCTGCAGTTTGAATGCCTGTAGTTAGTAGAAGGCTGCAGTACTCTTGTTGTGTAGCTTGAACTTAAGAGCCTCTCTACTAGTGTTTTTCATAGATACTATACTTAAAGATTAATGAGTCATTTTTAGATAAATACCTTGATTTCTTGATGGGGAAGTTTTTGACATCTTGGTTAACGTTGAATTCTTCTGAAAAGGATGRTGGACCACATGATGTAGTTCAGATGAGCTTATTTTCCAAGGTCTGTGACTTTTGAAATACGGAGAAATATATTTTTTTCCACTTCTTTCTATATAACTGACTGACTGTCAGTAACAATAACTAGAATTTATGTATTGTACTGAAGTGTAGTTTTGATCTTGTTCATTTCACCAGCATCATGTGTTTTTTAAAAAGCAAGCCACTCCTGGCCCTTTTCTATAAATGAATTAATCTTCAATGAGTGCACTTAACATGAGAGTTCGGATTAAGAGTGTGCAATTGAAATGGATCTCCTGGGTGCACCTTTGTTCATCCTGCAGACTTGGTTTGGAATGCAAGAACTGGATTGCTTTTGGATGAAATAAAATTGGAAGATGCTTTCCAACCGCTAATGAGTGATGAATCCATAGGACCATACTAGGGCTGTTCTGAAGGAAARTCCATGAAGTGCGGTGATGTGCGTTGGTACACCTTAGCACCAATGATACTGTGCTGCACTGCTTGCTAACTCAAACACAGACAGTGAATAATATGTTGTTTCTTGCACTAAAGTTGTCCCCTATTGTGAAGAAAAAGAAAAAAAAGTATGGTGAGGGAAGAAGGAGACCTGACTGTATAAGCTTGCATTACTTTTTCTGTCCAGAGCTGGAAAAAAATGGGAATAATCTTGGTGCCTTGGAATGGAGGGAGATGGTGTACAAGCAACAGCTATCTGATAAGTCTGTGGTGTCGAACAAAACATCTCAAACTGTGGGATTAAAAGAATCATCTGCTCTTCTCGAGTGTTGTCTTTCTAAAGATATATTTAAGCGGATTACGCTTCTCTGCTCTCTTGGAGAAGTTCTTTGTCTTTATATATTATTTGACTGGGACTGAATCAAGTGTTTGTTAAAATTTGTTAAAACAGTCTTACCTGGATTTGAAGAAGCATTTGACCACTCACTCGGAGCGTCTCACAAAAGCAGCAGAAATAACTGACAGAAAGAAACAATGTGCTTACTCTTCACAGTACTTTAGCTTTAAGTTTCTAACCTGCCTGTCCTTATCTCTAATGCAAGGAGGAGCAAGTGCCTGTCTCAGTCTCTTCATACTCAGTATAAGTATATGAGTATTCTGTGGGCTTACTGAGGGAAGCTTTAATGGATAATAAATCCACAAATTTAAATATTCCTTAAATGAAAAATATAGGCAGTGTTCTGAAAAGATGTTTTTTCTGGAGTAGAGTCGAGTCGAATCTTTACACTGAAACTCCGCTCCTTGTTCTGCTTTGTAAAACCAAACTTCTGTGTAAAAACCTAAATACAGGCTCCACTAACCAAGGTGTATTTATCTGTCTTGCAGTTTGTTACAGAGAAGGATTGGAGGAACAGCTCTATCTTTCAAACTTATCTAAGGCAAGGAGAGGCAAGAAAAGCGGGGAATAA
The DNA here is from genome assembly GCF_003343005.1 of Rhea americana. Lineage (NCBI taxonomy): Eukaryota > Metazoa > Chordata > Aves > Rheiformes > Rheidae > Rhea > Rhea americana. The sequence goes on along the minus strand of NW_028187177.1, from coordinate 1,281,605 downwards.
AACTAATAAATGATCTAGTATGTGCTGGAGAGCATAGCACAGAGATAGCAATTGCACACAGCTGGCTTGATCCCATCAACTCGTTCTCATCTCCCCCCAAGCTTTGCATCAGACCATTAAGATGCACCTCCACTAGCACTCACTGGTGTTCCAGATCAGGACTGTACGGCTTGGATCTAAGCTGGCTCAYAGTGTACAGCACTGTCACTGATAATAGGTTGAATTCAGACCTCTGGGACAATACCATTACTTTCTGGCGGTATTCTAATCTCACATCAAGGAGATGGGTGTCCTGATGCCATCCTGTGCCAAGAAAGAAGAAGAATTACTCTTGCAAGTTTCTTTTGATCCTGTGCACCAACATGACTGCTATATTGTATAAAAGTAGTGAGAACACACAAGTACTGACACTGGAGAAGAGGTTTTCTGCAGCCAGGGTACAGACAGAACCTGAGAGCTCTGTTGACTCAAAAATGGCATTCATAGCTGTTTGGAGGGCAGTCAGTCTCTTAAGTGTCTCTTGGAGCTATTCCTTCCCCCATCTCCATTTGCACAATTCAGACAAATGTTTGTGAAAATCAAGAAGTCTGGTGATTATGTTGACTCATTTTAGGATTTTTAAATGTTTTAAAAAAATTGTACAAGATATTTCATAGCATAATCAGTACTGTTCTAAAGGTGAGCTAATTCTGGCTAGTAAATCTCCCTGAGCATTAAAAAAAATAATGATAATATGGGCATTGGCTGCTCCTTATCCACCAGCAGTGTTCTTTTCCTCATGGGGAAGGGAGGAAAAATTTATTGAAGCTGGGGCAGGGAAGCTCTAGCTCRTGTAGGAGGATATACCCTGCTGCAGAACTTTCTGAGCAACAGTGGGACTGAGTTATGGAGGTTACAGAGAGGTGATGTTTTGGTGTTCAAAGAACAATCTCCAGCATTGAAGAGAATAGAARGGAGTAATTCAGTTGCCTGGAAAGGAGATGTCTACTTGRTTTTTACCCAGATGTGAACAGCTTTGAGTGGTGTTCATGCTTACAGTTAGCAGTGAACAGAGTGATAACTTGAAAGTTTATCATTTTGATGACCTGAAAGGCAAAATATTGTGTTGGCTTCACTTTCTTAACAAGGAGTGGTTTCAGAGTTCAACAGTCGGATTTTTCTTACGTTATTTTACATTATTTTTCCAAAGGGGTGTCATTGACAACCCAGTATGCCACAGACATGGTATCCCGAATTAGCCTCTGTTTTCCTAAGATGGATGCATTGAATAATAGCTTGAACTACTGAGAAACTTATATATATAATATATATATATATATATATATATATATAAATATAAAAATATAAAATATGTTATAATATCTAAAATCACATTCTTACTGTTGGGGAAAAGTTTAGCAAAGCCTTAAAATCTGTATGTTTAAGTAAATATTGCATGCTTCTGTAAGATAGACTGTTGTGATTAGCATGCCAGATTCCAAATTGTCTTCTAATTTGGAGGATTATTTTTTGGTAGTGTTATACTTCTTTGAATCAGATCTGGAAGCAATCCAGTGAATGTTAAACTAGTGTGCTATAATCCAGTGTCTTTTGGCATCCTCTATAAAAGCACTAAAGACTTAAGGCTTGAAGCCTGGAAAGCTCCAGCCCGGTGATTGCAGGGAGCTGCTGAAGTTGGGAGAGGGTGTTCTGGACCTGGAGCTGTTGTGCTCTGACTGCTCTGGGTCTGCCCACACAGGCTGACCAAAGCATGTTACGGAATAGTTAGCGTCAATTATGCTGCCTTAAAAACTTTCCCACCTCTCACAACTGAAATCTTTGTTTTTTTCTATGTCTTGAAGCTCTTTTTAATGTACCGATTCAGAGTGAGACTGTCATTTGCTGTTCAACTCTGCTKCTTTTAGTTAGTCCTGGGACTTACTGGGGTAAAACTCCTCACTAGATTCTTCCWCTTGGCTTTAGTCTGAGAGCTAGATGATCTAGGCCTCTCTACTGCTGAAAGAAGCCATTTGACTGTACCTGCATTTTGAAGCAGCTGAAATTACTCTATAGTTGCATGGTGAAATAGAGCAGGGCACAGATTCAGCTGAAAACTAGGCCAGCAGAAAAGAATTTTACTTTCAGCTAGATTTAGTTTTCCTAATATGATTTGCTTGTGAAGGCAAAAGCCAGCAGCTGGAGAGTGATATGCTGCTGCTTTTTGGGATTTGCAAATCTCAGGTTTTCACAGGGTGGTATCCAAAACTTGTAGTTATCAAGGCAGAAGCCTAAATGACATTGCATTTTTGCCTGTTCCTGGCATAAGCAAGAAGGGTGGGACTTTTGCTTATAATACTGGCTTCTTTCCAACTGTCTTCAAAAATCTCTTGGTATGCATATACTGTCTAAAATTATTTGTTCTTACAAATTATCAAAGGATAGCATAGTAACATTGTAGCAAGATAGAGGGCCCCCCCCCTTCAAACTTACTGCTAATAAATTCTGGATGCAAAAGTGACTAAGTAGGAATGTRATATTGAAGGTGAAATATTCAACTCAATATTAGAGTAGGTTCATAGACAACTAAATTAGTGTTCAGTTCTGACTATTATTATTATTTTGTTCCTTAACATTTCTACTGGCAGATGAAACTAGCATGTTACATAGAGGCAGTGATTTTCCTAAGTAGCGTCAGTAGCTGTATTTTGAATTTAGGAAGGATTATTATTTAATCACTTTAAAGTGCTTTTTTTGAACTTGCTGTCTGTATGCTCTATTACATACTTGACTATACTGTGTATATGGAGAGGAAAGAAAACTTCTCAGGCTTGAGTTTCTGTCCTGGAAATACACATTAATTATTCTCTATTTCTTCATTGATTAGAATTTTTCTAGGAAAAGCATTTACAAAAATAGRCCTTCTTTTCACTAACTTGGTGGTATTTTTGATACAGAAAGCTTGGTTTGAGGATAATTTGAAGAATGTAGTGTGTTAGTTAATCAGAGCTTTGTTTGAAACTGGGTATAGAATTAAGCAAATCCTGCATCTTCTGCCCTTGTTCAATAATGAAGTTTTCTGGTACGATTGTTTATTCAAGAGAAATATGTATAGATCTCTGTTCTGTCTTTCAAGATCCTGTGAGAGGCAGTAGGATGTAATGGAAAAGTAGTTTTCTTAGAAGTCAAACTARTGGTAATAGCTACTTTTTTGTGCCTTCAGTGTACTTTGTTATGCACTGGAAAGTACAGTATGTTTTGCACACAGTCAACCACACTGCTGCTAAATCAAACACAGTTGGCATGGGAAGCCAGGCAAATGTTTTCAGAACCGTAAAATAGAAAAATCTCCAAATTTGACCCTCTAAATATCAGTGAAAACTTTTACTACCTATTTTAAGAAGAAATACTCCTRAATTCATCAGTCAGAGTTGTAGGCTACAAATAATGCTGCCTTTGTACATACTTCACTCTTGATCAATGTGCTTTTGCAGTAAAGAAACTCGAACAGTGCTCTTCATGGAAAAACGCATTTTGAAGTAGGACCTGGTTATTCCCAGGAAACTTGACTCATTTGATAAGTGCTTTTGCCAGACAAAGTGTTGCAGTTTCACTTGTATCTAAGAGTTCATAGAAATCAGGAGTTCTGTGTAGCAGTTTGGTTAACTCAAAAGGATACGTTCTGGGTTTTGGGTGGGGAGACTCTCCCTGTTTGTACAGAGAGCTYGTTCGGCATGACGAAGGGATTTGGAGAGTGGGAGCTCTTAATCAAGGCAGTAGGTGTATTCTGAAGTGTTGTGCACGTTTCTGGTATGAAACTTGTAGACACAATACTTAAGTGTGCAACAGCTCTCTTTTTGTGCCAAGAGCGGTATTTTATGTATGATCTGCACTGTTTTGATATGCTTCAGCATTTTTGGTAGGTGTCTCTCAAAATGCTTCCTTAAGAAAAGGTCTGAAGGAGTTTACAATTCTCTGTGCTCTTTGAACTGAGATACTTGAAGCAGATGTGTTCAGATGCTTATCCATTAGAGATCTTGGAATAGAGAAAGCAGCAAGTGAATAGTCCTAGAATAGTGGCATCTCTGGAGATTTTCCAGAGAGACTAGCTAAGTTGCAGTGGTTCACTGGTTATATTTTTTTATTTATTTTTATTTTTTTTTTTAGAAAAATGCAGATGTTCTTGTTGGGATTTGGTGCTCTTTTATTCTTTAAAAAAGATAATTAACACATTGGTCTTGCACTGCAAAATAATGAGCTCCTGTAAGCATTCTGTGCCCCGATGCTGGGGTGAGGTGGCTGCTGGCTGAGTTGGGGAACGGAACGAGGGGATTCATAACCTGTGGTTTCCAGGTGCAAACATGTCGCTTACCCTTCCAATGACAGCGTCTTGCAAAGTCATCACCTTACGCTTGCCTTGGGCTGAGAGTATGTATGGCGGGAGTTACCATGGCTCAGCTGATGAGATGCCGTATTTTGTTAAACTCTTATTGTGTGGGAGAGGGTGCACTGATCTTATTTTATTGAGATTTATTTGGCTGATTGAACACAGCAGACATGGTTCCTTTGAACTTAGTGTAGTTTGGTGATAAAGATAGACCAGTTTAATGATGAGCAGCTGCTGAAAGCTGTCTCTTTGCCCCGTTGCAGAATTTTCCTCTTTTCTCTCTCCTGTGTACTAATTAAATCACAAAGAACTGGTTCAGGGAGCTATATCTGACCAAAACCTTTTTTTTTTTTTTTTTTTTTTTTTTTTTTTTTTTTTTTTTTTTTTTTTTTTTTTTTTTTTTTTTCTTATGGTGCTTCATTGCTCTAAAGAGAAAAGAAATCCTCCTAGCTTAGGCCTGAGAACTCAGCAGAGACATTGATCATCTCATGTTCAGGACTGAAAAACTCTTCCTTCATTTCTGCTCCATTTTGTATTGGTTTTTGGCTCCAAACTTCCTATCTACCCCATTACTATCTTCCCAGCCCACAGAGTGTACTTAAAACTGCCAGTGGGATGTAACTGTTTAAAAAGTACAGGAAAATCTTGTCCTCCTAGATTCTTGCACAACGTGGAATAGTCGGCAGGTGATTACTCATGAGACCAGTGCCAGGGAGGGAGACAACTGCTTCCCATGGATGATTTGTTGTTCAGAGGTTGTCCCAGCAAAAGTAATACTGTCTGAAATTCTCTCCATGTCTGCCTAACTAGGATTCTGTGTGAAGCAAGGAATTGTCTCCAGTGCTGTCAGATAATAGTGAGCCTGAGTGAATAACTGCTTGCTTACTGTAAGAATGGTTCAGACAGACGTGGCAGCAAGGCTGAGAAYAGTGCGAATATCTAGAGTTGCAAGTTTTGGTTGGGTTAGCTTAAATAGTGACCCATTTCCCTGTGAGCTGGTGTTTTCTACAACAGCCTCCCATCTTGGAAGCATACCGCGTTTTAGGAGGAAGGAATGTGAATCACAACTGGTGCTAATGCGTATGATAGCCTGGCTTGCCATGGGATCCACGATGCTTGGGAGGACTGATCTGTCCTCATCACTTTCTGCTATTCCTTTGAGTTGTCTGCAAGCCTTATCATCAATAACTTTTTTTTGTGTGTGTGTGTACGATATCCAAATTTTGAGCTATGAGATACTGCAACACTGTAAACTGTAGTTTAGTTCTTTCATATGTTTTTTTAATAGTTTAAAAGCAAAGACCCAAGACGAACTCATGACCTCTCAGGGTCTTGTTGTAGTACTTGTTACCCAGAACTTCTGGGTATTACAGCTCTCTTCAAATGAGGTATATTACCTTCTACCAACTGCTGGTTTCTGCCCAGCACCTGCCAGTCTGTGGGATGCGAGAGAAGCCTGTGGCCTTCTATACGTTTGTCCTGTTTCCTCCTCTGTAAAAAAGCAAATTTTATTAAAACCTGAAATTGGGAGCCAGCAGCTGGTCTACAATTATATGCGTTTTAAAGGGCACACTAAGGTGTGGAGCAATCCAGGCATATCTGTGAASGTCTGAAGCTGTTACGCAGGTTTCCAAAAAGAATTAAACAGTAAGTTTCAGAAGCTCTGGATAGGTTTAGGTGGCAGCAATGAAATAGAAGTATTTAGTGAGAAGGATTTCAAATTGAATTTATGAAGAAAGAGTCATATGCCTGCATGCATATTTTCTTGAAGCTGAAGACCAGAAAGAATGTCTTCCCTGCTTTTTAGGCCAAACATCAGGTGTTTGTGCTCTACTACTCAGCTTACAGTGGGAAGTAGGGGCGGAAGAATGTAGTTAGCACAGGGCTGGAGGATGAAACATCAAGGTGTAGGAGAAAAGGGGTTTTTGATACAGAAGTAATGGAATATGCTTGATAATACATAAAGGCATGAAATGAACCCAGGAAAAGGAGAAGGAAAAGTTAAGCAAGTGATAGTCATGGAATATACCAAAAATGGCTGCTGATAATTTTTAAAATATCCCATCTATTAATTCATATGCTAATAATACTTCCTACTTGGGAAAATTGTGGGGGGAGAGAGAAGGTGACAAGGCAGCAAAGATGGCGATCAACATTATTACTGGTTCCCCCCCCCCTTTTTTTTTTCTTTTTTTAATTTTAACTCTTGTATTACTGCATGTTGCATTTGCATTCTTTTCTTCTGGTCTGGATTTATGGAAGGAAGAGTGAAAGAGGGTATATGATAGAAGAAGCAGGTACATTGTGTTGCTTTTATCTTTGCTTTTATTTCTTTGGCAACTACAGTTCTGACCTATAGATCTGATTTATTTTAGAGTTCCTTCTAATAACATATTCACATGCTGAATTCCAATAATTTTGTTAGTTGCATCGCCTGTACAGTAGTTTTCATGGTGAGAGCTGGGTAGTTGTAGGTTATTTCAAGCACTTAATAATGTGTGTATTTTGTCAGTGTCCCACTGTATACTTTGTTTTATGTTAAGTTCTGCAGTAAGCATGGATTAGGCGTACRTAGCAAGGAAACAACACAATGTCTTTGCTAATGAGGAATATAATCTACTTTTTATGCAAAGGGGGATTGACAGCTCACACTGTTACTAAAATAGCTAATAAGCTTTTTTTGTTTCATGTTTCAGGCTGGATGGAAGGAAAATCATGCAACATTTATGAATGAACTGAAAAATCTGCAGGCTTCAGGACTAACAACCCTTGGTCAGGCACTCAGATCGTCATTTGACTTGTTAAATCTCAATAGATTAGTGTCTGGAATAGACAACTATGGACAGGTAACAAATCCATTGTAGTCTTCATCTTTTCTTTTTGGTATGCTTTTTGTGAAGGGATTTTGATGTTTCAAGTTTTATCTTTTTGCTTTTTACAGTTTTTAATATATTGTTCTGTTGCATAGCTATGTATAAAAAACTTGAAAGCAGTTTTTTCCTGCTGTCACATGCGGACAACTGTCCTGAGCATATAATAGAATGTACTAGTACTTTTTTCCTTGTTGAACTACAAAGAAAGCAGTAATACAAACGACCCAGACTATAGATGCACAGTGGTTGTATGGGAGTACGTATACTGGATGGCAGCAAATCTGCTTTGCAGTTTTATATGTGCTGTTCAGTTAATGTTCGGTCTTCACTCCCTCGCTCTAAATGGAGCAGTTAACTGTTCTGTTTGTGCCTCACTCATGGAATTCTGAGTTCTCTGTGCTGTTACTAACCTATGTACTGCTTCTGTGTGGTACAGGTGGTTGATGCTGTTACTAGAGAAGAGAGTAATAATTTTAAAAATGCGTTTAGGCAAATAATTGGGGGTGTGTAAGCGCACAGTGTAGCACTACTTAGGTAGTTCTGTATAGCCCCACACTTGTTTAAAGAAAATTATAGGATTGTTTTGAAAGACTGCTTATCTTACTATAACTTTTATAATGACAAAAATACAAGTCTGCAGTTGAACATTGCTCTTAGTATTCCTGTGCTTTCATCCCTAGGGAAGGAATCCATTCTTTTTGGAGCCATCTATTTTAATTACCATCACAGATGGAAACAAACTGACAAATACAGCTGGAGTTCAAGAGGAGGTAAACTTGTATTAGATTCAATCAAATTATGATCTTGTAAGTTGGTACTATGCTGAGATGAATCTCAATGGCATTTTTTATTATGAACAGTACTTCCATTTCATTCATCAACCTATTTTATAGAGAAAAGAAACCGACTGTGTTGTCATTGTGCAGCTGCCAAATTTATAGTCCATATGGGTTTCCAGACTATAACTTCAGATAAACTAGTGGATAGGATAGAAAAAAATATTTTTTAGCTTACAAAATAATTAGAAAACTTGAGTATTATGTTTTTAGATGACTTGTCAAATACTTAAAAATATATATATATATTATTCAAATCTTACTTTATTAGCTTCATCTTCCTTTGAACTCTCCTTTGCCTGGAAGTGAACTAACCAAAGAACCATTTCGTTGGGATCAAAGGCTGTTTGCTCTAGTGCTGCGTTTGCCAGGAGCTGCATCTGCTGAACCAGAGCAGCTTGGGAGTGTGCCTACTGATGAATCTGCCATTACACAGATGTGTGAAGTCACAGGAGGTAACTGAATGTTACTTGCTCTCATTTACATTTGGTATCTCACTTAAAATAGTCTTTTCCTTTGATTCAATTCTATCTCTTACTTTTCTCCATTTAAACACTATATACAGGCTGGTCAGGTTCTATGAGAATCTGTATCWTACTATTTGAGGTTGGTTTCCAGTAGTGCTGAAAAACTCTAAAATAAACCAGGTTCCTATTTCAGATATTCTAGATTTGAGAGGATCTCCTTGATGCAGTAGTAGGAAGGACTGGAGAATTAGATTGTCCTTGCAGAGGTTGGCTTTGCTCAGCAATGAGATTTGTTATTTAAATGTTGAATGAGTGGGACAGATATCATTGAGAGGTTAATTCAGTTGCACAGCTAATAAGCTAGATGTAATTTTAAAGAGTTAATTCTGGAGGTTTTTTGTTCCTGTATGTCTTCGTCAGAATTCTTGCTAAATTGTTGTTTGGAGAAGGAAAAAAAAAAAAGTTATTTGGCGGGGGGATGTTAGGGATTATATTAGAGTTGATTAGGTCTAGAAGAGTCTAAAACAGATGAATTATGAAGTCCTGGTGAAATCAGAGGTTCTTAAGGACCTTTATAAGCCCAGGCTGGACTAGCCTGACATAGCCTTCAAGGCATGTTTTACTAATGAGATTTCATGARATACAAAACATCAGTTTGATTTTCCTTGGTTGTGTTTGCATTTGTGAAGTACTTTGCATTTCACATCAGCTTCTGCTAAGTTTGCCGTTATTTTAGGTAAAGTGGAAAGCTTTGACAATGTGACTTGTTTAACAAAACATCTTCCTTAATTAAGATTGCCCAAAGCTTGCTTTCAAATTTTCCCTGTGCAATTTCTCCTGTATAGGTCGTTCCTACTGTGTTCGGACACAGAGAATGTTGAATCAGTGTTTAGAATCTCTAGTTCAAAAAGTTCAAAGTGGAGTTGTTATTAATTTTGAAAAGTCAGGACCAGATCCAGCTCCTATTGGAGAAGGTATAGTAACTGCTTTTTTTTTCTTTTCCTTTAGTACTCAAAAACAGATCTTTTGTATGCATGCAGCTATCCTTAAGTGTCTTAAATTTACTTTCTACCTTCTTTCCATTGTAACGTACAGGATACACCAAAGATTTAATATATTCTAAAAAGGTAATTAAGAATATCAGTCTTGCGTGCTTCAGTGATAAAGGTCTAGTATCTCTTTAAATACCCCAAATCATCATGGATGTTCTGAGTTGCATGCATGTTTGCTTAATCTTGTCATTGCTGAACTTCTACCAGTGTTAGTTTAATCCTCAATAAGTTGAGTGATGCCATATGTTTGTATGGACGATCTTTCACCTGATTGCTAGCTTTCCAGTCACTTTTTTTCTCACCTCTGAAGGAAGCAATAAGGGGGAGTGAAATGGTAGAGTTTGCATTCCAGTCCTGTCAGAATTTGTTTTCTAGTTAATTAAATTCAGGACTAGCATATTTAAGTCCTTAAACATCTGATACAATTTTTTAGTTTCTGGGCATGTTCATTCTACTAACTGGTTACAAAATAATTAGTTTAAATTAAATGTTCTTACCTGCAAGTGAAAAAATGTGTGCAAAGAACAAGGAATTATTTTTGCTAGCTGCAAGTAAAATGCATAATAAGAAAAGAAATATGTACTCTTAATGTGGAACAGTTTTTCATACTTGCAGAATTTTATGACTGAAGTGGAGGGGAGAGGGAGACAGAGGGAGAGAGAGAACCGACCTGTTCATGTTTAGAAAATGAGGATGTTACTGTAATGTCAGAAATGTAATAGCTTTTAGGCTCCTCTGAGCATCTTAGCGTAGTCAGTTTTATCCCTGCTTTCATTTTTAATCACTTTTTTGGCTTATATATTTTTCTTCCTCCTTTCGTTTATATAAATGTCATTTTCTTGAAAGTATGCTTAATGCATACTCTAATGCAGTGCAGGCTGGCACCTCRGGAAAGTCCCTAGTCCCTTTGGCCCAAATGTTCACCTACATGGCAAAATAGCTGGTGGAATTGTTTACCTTTGTCACATTTATGTGATGACACGCTGTGGATAAGAGTATACAAAAATGGTGAGAGTTTCAGTGTTTACAGGAATCAAGGAAATTCTAAACTAAAGATAAATTTGATGGAACTTACCAAAGCTATAAAGATCACTGTGTATATAAGATAGAGAACTATACTGAAAGGCGTTTTGTAAATTAGTATTGAAATTGAAATTAGTAGTGTAAAATCTTTATAAAAGAAAAAAGATTCTGTAAATGGATGATCTCTGCTATGCCATTTGCCTTGAACAGTGTTCTGAAGCCARTTCTGAAATTCTAAACCTGCTTTCCCCTCAATATAATGGGGAATATATGCTGGTACATACAGTGAGCTGGTGGAGAACAGTGTTCTCTGCAGTAGACAGTGGAGTTTGTGAACTGTGACATTCTTGCTAATTAATGTGACCAAAGCTGCTCCTGCAAGATGCATCTGGCTCTTCCACAGAACTTTTATCCACTTTGTTTCCACTAGTGGCAGCATCACTCTGAGTTTTGCATCCCTTGTAGAAAAGCTGTAAATGCAAATGACCAGTCTTATGAGTGCAGCAAAGCTAAAAATCATAGACTTGCTATTATAAATCAGATCCATGTCAAAGTACTGAACTTAAGCAAGTAGCTTTTCCACAAGAGGCGAGTATGCCTTACTGTGCTTTTTATCTAACTGCAGTGTCACAGAAGCAGGATGGTAGATGGGGGCAAATATTACCATTGTTTCTCAGATGATGCTTTTTTATACTTTGATATTTAGCTTTTTTTTAGCCACTGATGTTAAGATCTGTATGTATGTGTTTGAAAAAATTGTAATGGAACACCTTTTTGGTTACTAATGCAGAAATTTTGCTGGGAGGCGAATACATGCCATGCTGTTATTTATTTTTCTTTTTTTGTTGTTATCTTGTTTTGTATAAATTTTAGATGGACTTGTTGATTCATCCAGGCCCATCAATTCATTTGCTTCTCAACCGTGGCATAGTTGTCATAAGCTTATTTATGTACGACCTAACCCTAAAACTGGTGTTCCTGTTGGACATTGGCCAATTCCAGAATCTTTTTGGCCTGATCAGAATTCACCAACACTGGTAAGTAAAATAAGAACTGAAAATAGAAATCTGTGTCTGATTAAACCAACTGAAAATGAATAGTAAAGTAAACTTTGACTCGCTCTGTTTAGGAATAAAATCTAACTTTCTTAAAAGGAGTAACTCAAACGATTGTAACATGGAGTGGTGTAATCTAATATAGATATCATGCTGTGATACTTTCTGGATCTGAAAAGCTTTCTGTCGTGTATCTGGTTAGCTAATTTGGTAAATAGTTTTTACTGGTAAATTTCATAAGCTTTTAAAACGCTTTTTATACTACAAACTACAGTGAGACTYTTAAATTTTAATCAGAAGCTTAAAGTATTTAGATGGAACAAGAAGGACTTACTTTTATTCAGGAGGATAGAAAATGTATTGTGTTTCTCTGTTTAGCAGTACTTTATATATGGACTCTTCTTTCACTAGCAGAGAGAATTAAAAGTGTAAGGGAAGATTTTCATCATTCAGAAGACGAGGAAAGAGCAGCATTCATTTCTCCATTTCTGAAATCATCATGCTTCTGGCATTTCTTAATAGCCTTTCTAAATATTTCTCTCCTGTTGGGCGTACTTTTTTTTTGCACTATGCAAGTGCTCGAAGTACTCTTCCCTGCCATCCCACACCATAATCTGAGATGGGAAAACTCAAACTCAGCAGGGAATGTCTTGAAATATTCTTCATGAAGCGTGCACAATTTCACATGTATAGTTCTGTGAGCATCAACTTGGGAAGCAAAGCTGAAGTTTTCTTCAAATCATTTGTTGTATTATGGATTGACTGACAAGGAGGCTTTTAAATATAAAGATAAATAGTTAAATATTAACCCTGTTTTCCTCTTGGTGGGAAGAATGTTTGTGTGAGTGTTGTGGTGTTGGTGGTTGGTAAGTCAGAGAAATATTTAGTTAATTAGTCTATATCACATTGTAGTAGCTTATACCCTATTTTTGTTTTTAAAGGAAATTATGCAAACAGAATTTAGGCTTACAGGATTGTAAAATGTATGCTTATGAGTCTGTCTCTTTCCTCTTGTAATAAAGAGGGTTGACTTGTTTACTGTTAGTACCAGATAATCAGTCTGTTATTTTTTCCTTTTCCTTTTAGCCTCCACGCACAGCTCACCCTGTTGTGAGGTTCTCCTGTGTTGATTGTGAACCAATGGTAATAGACAAGCTTCCTTTTGACAAGTATGAGCTTGAGCCTTCACCCTTAACGCAATACATCTTGGAAAGAAAATCTCCCCATACCTGCTGGCAGGTATTTGACCTTTATTTTATTCTAGAAATGTAGTGAGTATCATAAAGTAGCAGTATCTTAGACTTTGTACGCCTCTGGAACAAGGGTCTGATGTCAGACTCTGGCTGTTGAGAAGAAATGTGTCATGGTGTCAGTTGCCTCCTTTCTAATAGAATTATCAGAAGTTAGAATGTGTATTCTCTCTGAAGACTTTAAGTTCTTTTGGTTCTGTTTCTAGGTCTGTCACATTTTGGTAAGAAATGTCCCCTAGGTTCCGTTTTTGTCTAAATTGAAATTCTCTTGCAGGTCTCTGTTTGCTTACTAGCACTAGTTTCCATCGTACATATAGATACTGATTAGGTAACAATTTCCACTAGGTGGTTGAAACTGCTAATGGGAACAGAATGGAACCTGTTATCTTGTTAAATAGACTGGCAACTAGCTTGTCCTTGAAGTCAAAAGTTCTGTTGCTGAAATCCTTCACTGCATGTTCCTTCAGAGATTTTGGACAAGTGACTTGTTTCTGCATCCTCTATAAAACAAAGCTTGTAATTCCCTTCTCTGTGGTGTTCCTATAAAAGATAGCTCAGTATGTACACCAGGAGTTTGGTTAATGTGATCTGGAAAGCCTTTGTGAAGTATGTGTCTCTTTAGTTCCATCCCACCTTCAGTAAATATTAAAACTTAAATGCAAATATAGCAACCAATGTTAAAAGAAAAATTAAAGTTACTTTTAACAAGTTAATTGCAAAAATGGCTTGAATGCATTCATAAATGTTACTTGCCGAAGTCCTCCAAACAGTCTTATTTTTTTTAATTTCTCTATTGTTTCTCAAAAGTGGCCTTTTCCAGCTATATACTGGACCCTTACAAACTGGAGAAATAGGCTAATTATCATAGATGCCATTTAACAAACCCTTATGCCTGAAGTAAAAAAATCCCTAGAAAAAGACAGAGGGAAAAATACTCCTTTTTACTCTGTTTGTTTTGTTGCAAAAATTATTTGTGGTTAAATACAGAGTATTTTATTGTCCCAATAAGAATATATACCATGTTCATTCTGTTGAAATCCTTGTCTGCAAATAGAACGCTTTTTTCAAAGTTAATACTAGTATGCATGCTTTTTTTAAAATTAAAAAAAAATTTAGAATGTGGACACTTGGCATAAGAGAAGTTTCTTGAATGCTTGTGTGTTTTTTTTTTTTTGTTTAATCTATATTTATCAATTTTGTACATTTTGGTCGTACTGTCTTATATATGAACCAGGGGACTAATTTTAAATCAATTGTTTTTTAAAATACCTTCAACAGATGTCCCTTTAACCTGTTTTAAATAGTTAGAGAGCTATTCAGAGCATCACTTAAAAATAGGCTCATTAAAGATTATACTGTGAAGAGCGGTTCCACACTGGGTTTATGCTAAATGTTGCATGTCTGAGTTGTTGCATGACTGAGGAATACAAGTGCACACTCGCTTTGGTGTGTGCAGCCTTCAACTTGGCGACTGTTAAAAATCTGTTGTCTTAATGGAGTTGGATTCAGATTGATTTTAATTCTAAATGCTCTGTGCTTAATAGTCTCCTTGTTCTTATGATAAAGTGACACCTTTTATTCTTTATCAGGTATTTGTGAGTAGCAGTGGAAAATACAGCGAACTTGGCCATCCGTTCGGGTATTTAAAAGCAAGCACTACTTTAACCTGTGTAAACCTCTTTGTGATGCCTTACAACTATCCTGTTTTACTTCCATTGTTAGGTAGGTAATAAATTTACATTGGTCTGCTGATATAACTACTTCAGAATGAAATAAAAACATAAGTAACGGTTAGTGTTCTACCTTAGTTTCAGACATTATAAAATAATGGAGATCAGAGAGTAGAGAATGTTGCAAACTCTTTAATATAATTTGGGAGGAGAGGATTTTCATACCCCCTCTCCCTTTTTTTCTCTCCAGCAGAGGAGGAGAGCTACCTGCTTCCAGTGCATGTTTGATGCTGTTCACCTCCTAGACACGTAGCCTCTTCCTTAACCTGGAGTAAGCTTCAACCTCCATTCTTTTCCCTCATTTAGGGTGTGGTTTATCCAGGTTTTGTAGTTGCTCTTGCAGCAGCTAATTTTTGACTGGAAGATCAGATGCAAGGTTTCTTATGGGTGCTGGGAAAAGGGAAATTCCCTGATGCAGTTCACAGTAGTAAAGAGAAACAGAGCAGTGAAAACAGCCCACGTTTCTTCTCTGCCCAAAGGACCAATGTTTTTCRTTCCCTCAATGAACTTGCTTTCTACAGGAAAGACGGTATAAAAAGGTGCTGTGTGAATAAATGCTATCATAACTGTGGCTGTGAGGGTTCTGGTTCCTATGGCGAAAAGATGACTGCAGAGAGAATAGGTTCCTGGGTGCTACTAAACCTTTTATCTGTAGATGTTGTAGGGCTTTTTTGTGGGTGTGCTTCGTGATACAGGATAACAGTGAAGATATAAGAGAAATAACGTTGAATCTCACCATATCTTACACAAGGCTGTTGTGTTCAGTTCTAGGAAAAACAGTTCAGGAATGCTTTTTCACAATCCTGGTCATAACCAAAAAAGAAAATTGATGCTTGTTGGTAACGTGAATTTGTCTTACATAATCATCCACACAGCCTTATAATTGCCCCAAAGTATGCAAGTAGGATACCTTTTAAACTAAGTCACAGTTTCTTTGAGCCTGCTACTGAATTACTGCTGAAAATCTACTAGTTGTCATTTTTGATATCAAATGAATTTCCTTATTCATTTTGATGTGCTTTTGATGCTGACATTTGCAGTTCCGCCATGTCTTTTCTGGCGATCCATGTCCTCCCCCGCCTTTTTTTATTTTTTATTTTTTGAAGGGGTGTAAAGGTCTTCCTGCTTTATGGACAAAGGCACCTCTTCAATATTTGTGGTGCTGTTTTGTAGTTCACTCGCATCTGCCTGGTATCCCACATCTTAAATTTCTGAATTATGTTTAAAGGAGAGTATGAAGCTTCCATGTTCTTTGAGTTGTAAACTGAGTATTGTTAACTCAAACAGATATGCAAAGGGTTACATTCAGATCTTTTTTCCTGGACGTTTTTATCTTTCGTCTCTAAGGCATAGTGGAATTAAATTCTGTAGAGTATACATGAAATCTAAAAGCAGATCTGGCCCCTTTTCTACTTACCAGTACAGAAAATGGCTAAGACTATAAGCTTGATACCTACCCATAGTGGATACTGATATCTCAATCAAGGACTGATTTGAGTATATAAAACCAATCTTTCACTGCTCTCACTCAGATTAAAAAGAATGCAAGAAGTTCCCAAATGCAAGAGAGGARAAACCTGCTCTGTCCAGCCACTACCACCCTTACCATTGCATCAGCAAGGTTCTAGTGGCTACTGCCCTAATAGTAGAATATTGTATTTGAAGGCTGGGACTTATCTTGAGATAGTACTTTGGATAATATTTTTCCCTTCCTACTGTTGAAGGAATAAACCAAAAACACTCTACAACTGTATCACTCATACTGTGCAGKTTTTTTTGAAACGTTCTGTGGATGTTAAGCTCTCTTAGCAGGTGACTTACATGTGTTCAAGCATTATAATCAAATAGCAAGATGCTTAAGCAGTTATTTTTTGCATTTCTATATTCCTTCTGCATTCCTGAGTAGGGGGAGTTTTAATTCTATTTTTGGAAAATAAYGTAAGAAATAGTCCTAAAATAAAGACAGGATAGACATGCATAAGGAAGCTTTCAGGTAATACTTGAGTGAACTGGAACAAGCTGTAGTGGTCTATGACTGAAGGATATAAATTGTACTGAGTCCTGTAGATCCGGTGATCTATTTCTCAGTTTCTACAAGAGTGGATTTGGGAATGCCGTAGCGTGYAACGTAACGGATCTGCTCTTAGAATCTGAAGCACAGTAAAGAGCCACTTAATGTGGCTGTTCGTAAAACAGCGAAGCTGTGCAGTTCTTTGTTAACCTGGCCCGTACACTGTAGGAGAGGGGTTGGCTGGCAAAACTCTGGTCTCTAGCTCTTCTACAGAGGTAAGACAGATTGAGTGGAATGTGCTTTGCAGCTAAACTGCTCATCTTCTTTCAACTACTAAGGAAATTTAGAGAGCCATCGTGTCTTGTTTGTGGTAGTGTCATGCATGTGATGCTTTGAGAGCTGAGGAGACAGAGATGCAGGGTGTCCTATTTATTTTTTTTTAATCAGTGTGAGATGCAATAAACTTCTGGAGATGGAGCTTTTTGCAGATGAATAATGATGTACTTTTATGCTGAGTATGTAGCCCGGGGATTATAGAAGTTTATTTTTGAAGGACTTTTGCCTTTGATATTAGCAACGGCATTTTACTTTAAGGTATCTTTCTGTTTAAAAACAACTGTGCAGCCAGATTCACAAAGTAGAAGTCAAATGAGGGGTCAGGGATAGAGTTTAGCAAAGACGAGTATGCTGCTGAGTGCTACTGCCTTTCCTAAGTTGTTTTTTTGACGTTCCTAGTTGCATTAGTGAAAGGGCAGGCACTGATGGAMGGAGGAAGGGCTTATTGCCTGCTGTATCAGCAGAAGCAGTGGTGAAACACCAATGATGTGAATACCATGAGGTGGTTAATACCCTTTCTCCATGGGACTAAATATGCAAGAGGATGAGCGTTTAGAAGGTGTCTGCCCATGAAGGACTGCAACGTGGACAGCTTCCTTGATGCTTTTATAGGTTCCTGGAGAGAGCCTGTAAATAATGATTTTTGTATTTTGGAAACCAAGGACTGTCCTTCTGACAAACATTAACATAATCTGCTATAGCAGTGGGGAAGGGGAGACCAAATACTTTGTACCAGTGGAAGAAGAGAATATTGCATTACCTTTTTGGTAGTTGGATGCTGTTTTACCTTGTAGCTCCTTGTTTTTGGCTAGATTGCCTGTTGGCCTAGATAGCCTAGATTTGGTTATTACTTTCCCTGAATATAAAATGAGTCTGTACTGCTTAAAATGAAGAACCTTATCTGTTAGTGTAGAGGCATAGGGAAGCTTGGAGAATTATAGGAATTGGCAGGTAACAGTGTTGTACTTGTTCAGGTGGAATTTGATGTGAGTGGTGATTAAAAAGAAAAAAGGTGGGAGTGTTAAGTTTTAACTTTGGGTTACATGATGCAAACTATTGTTTTGAACTAAACTGTTGTCACATGAGCTACTTTGGTAATCAGGCTCCAACTAAACTCTTAAGGTTGCTTATTTGTTATTATTTCTTACTTACTTTTTTAAACCTGTTCACTAAAATTGAAAGTACATCGAGCCTCCTAAGGTGGTACTGGCTGTTAAAGCTACGTATTAGTATCTTGTTTGTCACAGTTTGAATTATGGGTAGAGACTATTTGTGGTGCACTTAGATTAAATTAACTGATCTGTCTGTAGCTTTACCTATGTTCTCTTGAATTGTTGCAGCTTATGGCTCTTTACTAGTGGCTTCTGATACCATCTTCCAAATTATCCAGTGCTTTTAGCTCCCTTTGAGTTTAGTAGAAGTGAAAAAAAATCTTAAAATGATTTTTGGACTATGCAGACAGTAGCATCTGGAAATCAACAGGTTGGATTAAAGCTACTCTGTGAAAGGATTCTTTCAATACTTTTGAATTTTATTTTCAAAAGTCTTGAATTTAATCTACAAAAGAAATAGTTAACTGAGTTATCAGTTGTTTGCTTACTTAAATGCTCACATGCAGCCCAGAGCACAGGAAAAAGTACATTTCAAGGGCCTGTGTTGCAGTCTGCTGAAAAGTGTATGTCTGTCTTGAACTCTTGCAATAGAGGCAGGTAAGATGTTGATAGTGATGTTTTCCTTAAAACTTGTGGCTATGTTTACCACTGTGACCCTCTTTCTTTTAGAAGGTAGGAGTTCCTGCAGTGAGTTCATGCTGCTGGGAGGCTSTCATTGTAAACAGGATGGATCTTTGCTGAAGTTAGACATACATTTCAGAACTTCTTTTTTTTGGATAGCAAAGATCAGAGGGGCGCTTTCTGCAGCTGGCTTCTTGCACCACAGCCATGCTTTGGATCAGGGATTATGGCTAGCTGAACCAATATGTATTGTGAACATCTATGCCTAAGAGTGGCTGCACTGTCAAACTTACAGGGTTGTATCAGTGTAAAAAATCAGACAGTATTGTGTGATGGTGTGATTATATAGTGTCTGAGGTTTAAGCTCTACTCAACCAATATTCAGACTTAAAAATATTAGCACATATTGTAACAACATTTTGCAGGGTTTTAATGTTTTTCATTGAATTTGGGGAAAGTTGTATGGTTTAACTTCCATTTTGCTGTAAAAAGCTAAGAGGCTTATAAGATAAGAATGGATATTATTTTGCATTTGCCATATGCCAGAATATTATCCAAAAGAACTTGTGATAATAGCACTAAGCATGTGGTATATTGAGTTACAAAATGGAGTTCTAACTTGTATTCTCAAGCTCCACCCCACTTCCTTCAGGCCAAGAAAGAGAATAATTAGAGCAGCTGTAGAGTAGTTTTTGTATGTGGTATGGAATTCATTTAGATTGGAAAATACCTGTAATTAAGTGTGGTTTGATGATGAGAACTTGGAAAATCCTATCTTAACATCTGTTCTATTTATGCAGAATACTGTGCAAGTCAAATTTTCTTCTCTAAATATATCTTCCTGAAAGCTCAATCTGGAGAAAACAACTTCTTTGCTGCATCTGTCTTTCTCATACCCTCTTCTGTGCATCTCCCTGTTTCCTGCAACTCTCCTCAATTAAATATTGGAGATCCCGTTTTCAGTCCTGTATATACTTCCACTAGTCTCCCTTTGCCAGAATATTACTGACCTACTAAGAAGAAACTTGATCTCGATTGACCATAGTCTCAAAAGATAAGTTGCAGAATGCCATGTTCCCTTCTGATGTTTGGAGATCACTGTTACAGTTTGTTGTGTACACAGCAAATAGGTATATGCTCCAAGTCAGTGACTCTTGAAAGTGGTATGCACACCTCTAGTGCGAGCAAACTGTTCCCAAAACAGTATCCGAAAGAAATAATGTCTGGTTGCCCTTTTGGTAAATGGCATCAAACGGATTGTGTAGCTAATGACTGTCTCTTGTCTGCATCCGTGGGAGAGTTTGCTGCTCTGGTAAGAGGCAGGCGGTGGGGCTGGAGGCATACCCCTTCTCTGCCAGGGACAGCTGCTGCTGTTGCCAGTGGAGTCCAGCAAAGCTCACCATAAGGATTCCTTGCTCTGAATTTTTTTTTTCTTTTCCTCTCTTCTGATACCTAATGATGTTTTTATTGGAAGCCAGGATTGAATTCATCATACAGGTTGAACGAAAGAAAGCTGTGTTGAAAATGGAAATTGAACCAAATGAATGTTGTTTGGTTTAATCAGATGCAGAATCCCTGATGATGCAAAAGAGCTGAGGGAGGTAAAACCCTCTAGCAGGTGGATCTGTTGCACCTTCCGTGTTACTAGTAGTTGTGTGCAGTATTTAAGATTCTGGCATACATTGTAAGTTTACTCTAACGAGGAGCCTGGCATACCTTGAAAGTACTGCAGCTAGGACTGAGAATTCAAAATTCTTCAAACCTAAGGTTAAGGACAGTTTTTCTGGGAAAGCCCCATTGGGAGATGGGGGAGTGGGAAGAAAAGGGRGGAAACTTGACACCTTGAATTTTGAATAGTGCTAATGGTCTGGGAAAGATAAATAAAACCTTGTTTTGCTGTTTTCCTTGTTGCAGATGATTTGTTTAAAGTTCACAAACTTAAACCAAATCTGAAGTGGCGACAGGCTTTTGACAACTACTTAAAAACAATGCCTCCTTACTACTTACTGGTATGTTTCTTTTCTCATTTCTTGTTCCTGGGTATAATGATGGCTAGTGCAACCAGAGTCCTGCGCACTATACCTCTTTCTAGTAAATTTTACTTACCTAAAGTTTCATCATTATTATATAGCAAACATTTTGCTTTGCAGAGGTATGTAGATTAGGTCTAATATGTTTAAGAAATAAGTACCTTTAATTATATTTAGCAATAGTAACTATATTAAGATATGTAACGTGTTTTCAGTTCATTAAATATTTAATAAGCTTTGATTTAATATACTTTAGATTTTTTCAGAGAAACCAAATTTGGCATTTTTTGTAGCTTGGTAAGGAAAGCGCAGATTGCTTAGTATTAATGTGGGTGAACTGCTAGAACTTGTGAAGCTGATGCCAAGAGAACTGGCTGGGCCAGATGAAGGGTGGGGGGCAGCACTGTGTCACCTGTTACATGTAGCTTGGACAATGCACCTCAATATGGACTTGCATCATCCCGGCTATTCTGGTACTGAGCCTTTGAGTGGAAATTGCCAGTGGCACCACAGTGCGTGGTGTCTTGGTAATGTGGCATACTGTCCATTGCAAGCTAGTTAGACTACCAAACTCATGTCACATGTTATCTGAATAGACTTGAATTTTAGTTGCCAAAAGTGGAAAAGCTAGAGCACTAATCCATGTGCCTTAGCTTCCTGTAATTGATCTTATAAAATCTTTTTTTTTAAAAGACTTACTCTCTTACTATTGTGTATTTTGTTTTCCTTATAGCCATTAAAGAAAGCCCTAAGGATGATGGGAGCTCCAAATCTGATATCAGATAATTTAGATTGTGGACTTAGTTACAGTGTTATCTCTTACCTTAAAAAACTCAGCCAACAGGTAGTATTGATAAAACCTTTGCAATTAGAAGTGCGTTGATTATTTAGTTTGTGGTAATCTCATTATAAAGCAGTTAATCCCTGTGGGAGTTCATATGGGTGTACAGCATATGTTATAATTGAAGACTGGTGAGCATTTCCACTGCAAATATGGATGAATCCAGATTGGTTCTAGAGCCAGTGATTGTGCCTTCTGTAAGTGGTGGAGGGGAGTAAGGAGGAGACCTCTTCTGCTACATTTTAAACATCTACTAGACCTTTAAACTTCGAAGATTATCAGTAATTGGATTTGTGGCTGCTCTTGCCAATATTCATCACAGCTTAAGTCAGAGGCTTGTTCTCAGTTCTATGTTTATTTTCATAGGTGACTTGGCAATGTATATGTTCTAAAGTGTGCCTTCTTTTCCAGGGGGAATAAGGACCTGGTTTGAGTTTTATGTCTGAGCTTTTTGCTTCCTTCAGGTCAAATCCATTGTATGTGTTATACTTGACCTGGTGGGAAATAGTCTTGCATATCTTTTCTCTTTGTCAAGAATACTGTTGCAGGTATAACTGTCTGAAAGCCATGCCTCCTTAGCATGAGTGGTTCTTGAACAGTAGTTTAATACCTAGAATTCTAGTCAGTGGGGAAGCAGTGCAGCCTTTAAAAATTACAAAGAAAAAAAATCCTCCGCCTTAAAGAATGCACAAAATACAAATGCTCAAAAAGCCTCTGACGTGACATCTGTTAGACATAAAACAGATGATATTTTGGTAGCTTTATGATATGCAAATTTTCATTACTTATCTGCAATATAGAGACAGAATGGCTTGAGATGGCTACTGTGGTGTTCACAGACATTCTCAGCACATGAAACAGTTTAAACATGTTGCATACATTATAAGCTCCCATATAGGGGCATGTAATTCCAGAATTCTGGTATCATCCTGTTGTTCTTAACTTTAGTATTTCCCATAGAGGATGAAGCAAACCCTGCAGAGGATGAGATTTTGGGGAAGTGGGTTGCAATCAGTGTGCATTTTGTTTTTTTGTTGTTCTTGGGTTTTTTCTTTTTCTTTTTTTTGAAGGTTTTGCAAGTGGGTGGAAATCTTATGTTGAATACACTTAACAGTAAATATAGTCTTACGGCTGGACGCATATACTTGTTAACCAGTAAAATTATCTGTAGCCATAGGAGGTTTGTGCTAATTGGAGAAATAATATGTTTTAGAAACTTAATGATGAAGCAACTTTCATGTAGGTCCTGCTACTTGTTTTTCTTATCCTTTTGGAAAGATAGTGCATCTTAGCTCTTGGGTTGTTTCAGAAATTAAATCTGAACTTACATAATTGTATCTGAATAATACTGTTGCTTTAGATGCTGCTTTTAAAGTAACCTAAGGCATCCCACCTTCAGTTAGTTTTTTTTTTTTCTTTCTCTTTAAAGATGAGTCTTCAGGGGCACAAAAAGAAATTTACAGACTTTGCAGCAAAATCAGCAATATTCAGACCTCCTACTAGCCATATAAAATTATATACAGTAGCTGAATATTTTTTCCATAAGATAGCACATCTGGAATTTTTCTTTAGAATCTTACACATCCCTGGATAGGTAGTTCTCCCATTTCTTGAGTAGGTAGGAGCCAAATTTATAGTTGTAGCCTGTTAATGTACTGAGTGTGTAATACTTGAGATCTGCAATGCTTGCTGATTCTTTAACTCACGATGTGATTCCATTTTAGACAAAAATAGAATCGGAACGGATTATAGGTTCAGTGGGTAAGAAAGTTCCACAAGAAATTGGAATAAAAGTGAAAAATCACTCCAGTGGCCTCTCCTTGGTGCACAGTAGGGATTTTAAGCAACTCCTGCAAGGGATCACTGGGGAATCTCCACTGAGACTGGCAGAAATGAATGTTAAAGAATTTGCTGGCTTCCACATAGGACTCTTAAACAAGGTAAACACGAGAGTAATCTTGCATGATTAAGCAGTTATGTGATCCATTTATAATGGATAATTTTTATAGACTTAGTATAGAAGAAGGAAATATTTCCTCTAAATTGTGACAAATGAAGAATAGACTTAAATAGAAGATAAAATGCAATTTTTTGCACGTGCTTCTTGGACACTCTTAGAAAATCCCATAGTCGTAAACAAAGATTATTATATTTTAATAGCCTCTATAAGAGGCTGTTAGTGTTGCTAGTCCAGGAACTAACATGTTTGTTTTAATGGAGCTGAAAGTGCTCATGATGAATATGGTCTTGCTGAAAAGACTGTAACAGACATTGTCTACTGTGTCCAGTTATGAAGATCCGAAGTAACTTCAAAATATATATTTTTAAATTAACATTATTACAATATATAGAGGAATTTCTCCGTGCACAAGAATTAGTAGGTTAACTGAAGTTGTTTGTTTTGTTTTAAAACTAGGATTTAAAGCCACAGGCATTCAGAAATGCCTATGATATTCCTCGTCGCAGTCTTCTAGACCAGCTAACTAGAATGAGAACCAATCTTCTGAAAACACACAGGCTTATTTTGGGGCAAGATGAGGGTAAGTAGCCACCGTTCTTCATCAACAGTTTAGAAATGATACAGCTGTTTAGATACTCATTGAAGTAATGTTTTCTCCCCTAGATGTGGGAGAGGAAGTGGACTTCGCATCATTTGTTGGGGTAGTCAGTGTCTTTTTCTTGGTTGTCGAGAGGAAAGAAGGAAACTTCTTGCCTTCTGTCATRGAAGATCTCATGCTTTGAATTTTAAAATAAGCTTCATGAGAGAGCAATCCCTGATGATAGAGTAGGCAGATGTATCTGTAGTGATGGTAGCTTAAGCAGGRAGGCTTCCAGTTTGTCCTTGTTAGGCCTAAGACATGATTGTTAGGATAGAGATTAAACTTTGCTTATTTTCATTCTTCTTGTGCAAATTAAGCTTAGCTCTTGTCAGCCTTATTTCTGAAATTGTAGTCTTCAGCTCCTTCTCCACCATGGAAAAAACGGACATTTCTGGTTCTTAAATGCTAACACCTGTAATTGAAGTGTTTGTGTGAAGTTTGTATTGTCCTAGTTTTAAAGCAGACTAAATAAAGATCTCCTGTTCTGCTGCAGACTGCCTTCATAGTGTCCCTGTTGCTCAAATGGGAAATTACCAGGAATACCTGAAAATGATGCCATCACCGCTTCGGGAGATTGATCCCGATCAACCAAAAAGGCTTCATACATTTGGCAATCCTTTTAAACAGGATAAGAAGGTAGGAGGAGTCATACTACCTACTGTGTATAGTTACTCTTAACATGATTTGACATAATTAATTCATGAATAGAATTTCTTACCTAAGTGCAGTATATTCTTAACAGGTACAGCTCTTCTGTAATATGCAGAAAGGAATGATATCTTTCACGTGGTCTGAGAGAAGTATGTAAAGAATTGTATTGATTTACAGAATGATGCTAGTCAGTCTCTGGTTACAACATACGTTAGATATGTCTGAATCCTGAGAGCTGTAAAGGGTTTTGAAAACATCTGAATTGTAACATGGGAGGGAATTACTCTAGAAGTGAACTGATAAAAATGGCTATAAATTCTGGTTTTTTGCTGATTTGAAAAAAAAAATCTTCTTTCCAGGGTATGATGATAGATGAAGCAGATGAATTTGTCACTGGACCTCAGAATAAGATAAAGCGTCCTGGAGAGCCCAATACTCCTGCATCACTAAAGAGAAGGCGAAGTATGTCACCCCTGTTGAGACGACCACAGTCACCGCCTGTTGTAACGAATCATGTTGGTGGGAAAGGGCCGCCCTCTGCTTCTGGATCCCCATCGTATCTGAACCTCAAAGGCATCCCAGCAAATAAAGGTAGAGTGAATTGTAGTTCAGAGTCTGCCATCACAGATGGGAATATGTGTACAAAAAAAGTATCCCTTTGCTCTCTAAGCTAATTCAAAAGAGTATGTYGGCATTTGTATGCTTTAACTGGTGTTAATTAGGACTGAGTTTCTCTTTTGTTGGCCTAGATGAACAGGCTGCTGTTACAGCTGAAGTTTTGAATGAAGAGCAGTTTTAACAGAGGGGGGGAAAAAGATTGAAACCTTTCACCAAGACGCTTTGTTGGGTTGCAAAAACTTCAGATCAGGTTTTAGTTCTCATTTGTGTGTTCTGTAGTTTGAGGGAAAGAAAGGTGGGGTAGGAAAGTTACAGTAAGGTTACATTTTCATTTCCTGCAGAAACTAATTTTCCTACCAACCTGTTCCAGCAAATGGAATCAGAAGAAAACTTSTTTTTTTTTTTAATTAGAGTTGGGGTGGAGGAAGGAAAGCATTAGTTTAGGTAGAAATTTTAACACTAAAATAGCAATACAGAAAATGATGACTTCATGACAATGATGTGAGGTGGTAACAGTCCAAAGGAAAGTATTTCATGGGTTGCTTCAGAGGTTAAAGTATTGAAGGGTTACTCAGTACTTTTCAGGTCACCATGTAGTACTTTAAACAAGAAGGGGTCTTTGTGGTGGTTTTTTGTTTGTTTTTTTTTTGGCATGTTTGTTTTGATACTACAGTTAAGCACTAGTAAGATGCATCTTTTTAATTTGTAGATACCAATAGCAGTATTGTCCAAGATGGCAATGTAGAGAAGAAAGCAGAAAATTGTCAGTCAATGGAAAAGCAAATTGATGGCTTACCTGTGCAAATGGCTCCTTCAGTTCCAGCTGTTATGGGAGAGGATGAAATGCTACCCAATGACTTAGATTCACTACCTGATGAGTTCAATTGTTTAAGTGAAGATGGGTTGGATCATAAACCTGGAACCAATGCACTTGTTCGAGGACCTCTAAATTACAGTGTACCTGGAGATGACCAAGAACGGGTTATCGAATCTACTTCTGGATCTGTGCCAAACTCATTGAAAATAACACCTACGATGTTGGAGGGAAACAATGCTGATATCAAGATTAAAGTGATGAAGGAGGTTCGCAAGCCTGGAAGAAGTAAGTTCTTAAACCTTGTCAGTATATTAAACACAGGCTAGAGATACAGAAGACTTTGTTAATATTGTGTGGAGCCATTTTTAAAACACATGCAATTTAAATTTTGAATTGTTTGACTGCATGTGTCCCTCCTAATGGAGGGACAGGAAAGGAGGAAAATTCTTAGATGGAGGGCAGGTGAGCTGAAGTTTAGAAACTAGTAATTGGGAGGACAAGTGCCAGGTGACCTTGTTTGCCCTTGAAGGTAGGTTAACTGGTGTAAAAGGTACCCTGTAAAGCAGCTTTCAAAGGTTTTATCTTTGTAGCTCAAGAAAGGTGTTACTGATGATCTAATGAAAGTATGTATTTCCAGACTGAAAGGCTACTTCAAAGAGCTCAGCAATGCCTCTCTTAGACTTCCTTTATTTTGCACTCTCTTTATATGTGCCTGCTGCACTTTGTTGCTTTGTGTCCTTCAAAGCTTCCTTTGGGTGGGCAAAGGCATATGTAGCTACAAGGGTGCATGTTAGAATGTGCTGGAAAGGGAATCTCACAGGTAATAGTGTTGTGGTATTTTATTATTTTGAAAGGCAGCGTAACTAGCAATGGAATACTGTTGTAAACTCTTCAAAATGAAAGACTTCTGTTTTTTCCTATAACAGTCAGTAACCCTAGTGTCCTAAATATTCCATGGAAAAGTAACTTACCACCTCAGCTTYTGTTACATGTTGTGCCTGTACCTGCATGTAGGAACAAACAAAATACTAACCAGAGACTCCAACTAGTGTATATGCTTTAGATGTATGTGATTATGCATATTTGCTTATGCCCATGGGCATAATCTTTCCATTTTTCTTGAACAACAGTAGATACCCCTAAATTGGTCTTGTGTCTGAATGAGCTATTTCTACAAATTAAACTAATGATTTTTTTTTCTAATACATTGTCAAGTGCCATAAAAATAGTAATTAGTATAATGGGGTTTTCCTAACTCTTCATTCTTTTTGGTCTCATGTTATTTTCCCAAAACTTAGTGTTTTATTGAGACATATAATCACTGTGGCAGACTGAGCTTGTTGGGAGAGGAAAAAAATTTTATGCTGCATATGTATTTTATTTTAAAGATAGTGTAAAACTTCCTACTTGATTATGTTAGTTTATGTACGTTTTGCAAAAGTGAGCTAGTCTAATCTTGCACCAAATTCGTGTCCAATAAATGATGATTTCGAATAAAATAGTATGTTCAGTATGAGTCATCTGTCTTGCTTTAGAGTTCAGGCAGTCATCAAAGAAGCAAGCTTGTAGCAGTGTGTTAAATGCGTATATATATTCACAGTTCTGACTGTGTATCCTTATTCTATAGCTGCTGCATTCCTGTAAATGGACTCTTAATCACAGCACCATAAAGAGCTTCATATTGAGCTCAAATACAGGAAATATTGAAACTGTTCTCCCCCCCCCCCCTTTTTTTTGATATAATGTGTCCATTCTTTTGCAGTGCATATATTTACTTTATACTGGTAAGACATTGATATTAATAGTGCTCAGATTAAGCATTAATAATTTGTCTTTTGAGAAGGTGAGTCCTAACCTTTGCTTCAAGAAATGATAGCTCTAGGTTAAAAAAGGTCTTTGTGGCCCTTTTGCATATATTAACTGTTAATGATGGCACTGTATTTGTGAAAATAGGAGACTTCTCTACTGAGAAAATTTACCCTGCAATTTCTGAGGGCAGATGCTTGTAGCTGCCACTCTTAAACAGAACCTACTTCTTGAATACCACACTTGAACAGTAGATCTTCAGTATCACTTCAGTTATTGGCATCAACTGCTCTTTGTACATAAAGCTAATGTTGGCTTTTTTCCCTAGTCTTATACCAGATATCTAAGTGTGAAATACTGGATTTCCTTTCTTCTTTTGGCTGTTGAGCTCTGTTGAAAATATATTTGCAAGATCTATTTTTAATATGTGTTCAAATTTTTTTAGATTATGAAAAAATCTTCTCTCTTCTTGAGGATGTGCAAGGACCTATGGAAATTCGGAAGTATTTCATTGAATTTGCTATCAAGGAAGCAGCAAGGTTTGTATAGATATAAAAGATAGTCATTAATGTTAATTTTGATCATGGTAGTAAATCCTAAACTTTCCAGATTGTAGTACTTTTTGTACTTTTCTCTTTTAACAGATTTAAATTACTATAGTTTTTTTAACAGTCGAACTCCCATTATATTTTGTGGAGTAAATAGTTCTTACTTGCAGTTTAAATGTGAAATAGAGAGAATAGTGAATTATTGAAGAAGGATTCCAAATTTAGGGTATGGGTTGGGGGAAGGGCAGCTGTATTAAATTAGAGGTTCTATTATAATACCAGAAATAAAGAAAGCTCTTCCATACTGGAATTGGGGCCTTTGGAAATACGATTTGTCATGGCTGAATAATCTTTTGTTGTTCGTGTATTTTCAGAAGAAAAAAATTAAATTATTCCTCTCTCTTCCTTAGGTTTAAAAAACGAGTCTTAATACAACACTTAGAGAGAATACTAGAGGAACTAGAGTTCAACAGCCTACCCAACAGAGTTAATCATGTCAACAGTAGATAATAGTGTACCGGCCAGACCAGTATGGACCAGGAATGAGTTTGCTGTGCTGCAGAAGAGTGGAAGAGGACGTAGCTGCTGCCCTCACCATCTTGGCAGTCAAGTGATTTTACTGTCAGAGTCTGAGAAGAAGCAGTGGAGCTTTAACTTTAAGAACCTCCATTCAGAAGCTGGGCTATAACCTTAAGGATTTGCCATGAAAGGTGTGGCTTTTTTCCTGTGGAGGGTGCTATTTGCTCAACAGGCTGAAGAAAATAACCATTGCTGCCCCTCCTGCAGGTGATGAGAATTTACTCATTTGAACACTGTCATTAGACATTTTACGTGCTATAGGCAGCAGGTTGCACTAAAATGGGGCACTGTCAAATGCACGCACTGTCTGCATCGTGGAGAGATCCCGTGTGTTCCCAAAAAACCCTCCCAGAAACACCTGCACTGGTAATATTGCATGTTGCCACCACAGAGACAAGGGTCTTGTTCCCAAGAACTACTAGCCATGCCTTTAAACTTGAGATTCAGTGTAGATTGAGAGTAAAGAAACTGCTATTGTGTTATTGAAAGCTAAAGACAGCCCTGTGACTGTTACCACCTGATGGTCACTAAACAATCTACCTCAGACTCTCTTCTGTTTTGTCTACAGACATTATGAAAGTGCACCTGAGGCTTCCCAGGTCCCCGACTTCAGTTCTCTTTCATCCTGTGAGGAGGACGGAGATTCTTCAGGTGGCCTTGGCACACGCTGTGCTTTGGAAGCACTAAAAGGAAACGCTTTTAAAAACGTGTATTTTAATGTTCATACAAAAGAGATTATTTTGAACAGTATTGTTACCAGATCACTAATTTGATATTTTAACTGTATAAATTTTTTGGAACATATGTATATATAAAATAAACCATTTTATTAATTTTTAATAAGTGCTAATCTGAGGAGTCTGTAGTGGGCAGCATTGAGTTCCTCCAATTGTCTGTTACCAACAGACTTCTAATATTTTTGTAAAACAAGAAAGTAGCATAGCTGCACTGTAACTGAATCTGACCCGCCTGGCCTCAAACTCCGCTTGCGGTAATACTTGCAGAACGTGTTGTACTTAACCTTCCACTGGCTTCTACCCTGGAGCACCCGCCCCATCAGTCAGCTCAGACTGCATTAGATTGTGTTAGTAGTGCACAGGGTGCACTTTCTTACTCAGTGTTAAAGGCACCAAGTTCCGATTTACTAAACTCTCGATTACCTGAGTTGGTATGCTCTCCTCCGTTCCTCTTTCTACTTTTCCCAAAGGCAACCTTTTGTGTCACAAAACATATGAACCTAAGAAGACTGAAGGACCTGTGTGTAATTAAATTTTTGTGTTAAACCAGTGACAATAATATGCCGGTAGTAAGTGGCTCTTCTGATAATTGTTTATTTTCAGTTGTTCAATTATGTACAAATATCTTCTGATCCTTTAAGACTTTTGTTTTAAAGACAGGTTGAAGTTGTGATTATGTTAACTAGCTCCTTTCATAGTACTGCACATACGCTAGGGATTCCAGTCGACCAGCCAGCGTGCGAGATTTACTACTAACCGACCTATGGGACATCTTTTCACTCCATTCTAAAGCAGTGGCTTTGTCTCTCAGAAAGATGCAGTCTGACCATTAGAATTACACCAGTAAAATGTGAGACGGAAATAAAATCCAGCAGCAAGTCTCTTACAATGTTATATGAACAAAGTAATGGGGAAAAAGTTCTATAAGCTTGTCCTAACTCTTCTAGCACTGATGTTAATCATATGTACATTTTGAACATTAAAAGATGTTCAAATGTTGGATTGATGTGAAGTGGGGTTCGTCCCTTCAGACTCCTTATGTGGAAGCTGCACGTCATCATCATAGATCTCCCAAGCCTAATGTTGCACTCAAAGAGAGAATGTATTTGCAGTAGGTCAGATGTATTGCAAGTGCCTGGTTTTGAAATGGCTGATTAACATGCATCATGTTATTTTTGAAATAGGTGGTCAGAGGAGATAGCTTTCTTCTGTTTAAAGAGTGATTATTTTATTTTCTGATTTGAGAGATGCTGACTTGATCATAATGTGTCTGAGCAGGGATTACCAAAGAGTGGTTTTAGCTGGTGCYGTTGTTAGGATCTAGACCTGCTCTTTTGCTGTGATACAGCTGGCCACCAAAGTAGCCAGAGGAAGCGGATGACTTGCTGACTTACTCGTTTGGAATCTCATGCCTCAGAACATGCACCAAAACTACAGAATAATCCATTCAAGTGCAAACAGCAAGAATTTTCCCATTTTGCACCATTATTCTATCCAAATAGGTTGAATTCAGATCAGAGTATCAGAGGGGAAGAAACTTATGGTGAGCTGGATATGAATCTTCATAAGGAAGAAGCAAGGCATTGTGTTTTCACAGGTTGTGTCAAAGAAGAGAGAAAGAAAAAAGTGAAAGGAATCCAGTTAAGAGTGCACACAATCTCGAGCGTTTCCCAAACAGAAAACAAAATGAACGTTGCTCGCGTAGGAAACCAGTTAATGCTTTGCAATTGCATTTGTCAAAGAGATTATCAGCAGAGAGAACTCTTCGTAAGATGGACAACTGCGCTGGATGTGGGTGATAAACGCATTGGACAAATAACAGCCGCGATCTTTGAATAGCACAATTCACGTGGGTGTGCAGCTGGGAGAACCAGGAGGGGTTATGCTAGGGTTAGGGCTTCTTGTTTCTGGGTAGAGAACATAACCCCAGAAGCAACAGCTGCATTACTGGAGTGCCTGTGTACTCCATAGGATAAATGAGGCTGCACTATACGATCATTCCTGAATAAGGGATCAGGAAGAAGTGTAGGTTAGCAAGTATGTGTGTATGTGTAGATGAAATTTGGAAAGTTCTAAGTGCTTTGCTCAATCTTACAGCATATTTTTGAGCCCATATATAAGGTTGAAATCATATGGCACAGTTAAAGTCAGAAGGTGAAGTGTTGGAGAGGGACGTGGGGAGGAACATAGTTTGCTGTGTTTCCCTTGAGGAGTGTAGTTCAACAGTCTGAATTCACAAATTAAGTGCACCCCTTCCGGCTGGCTGTAGAAAGGCTGTGGTGCTCTGGAGCTAAGGTGCCTGGGTGTATCCTGCTTTATGGATTTCCTGACCGTCTTCTAACTACGTATCCTCAGTGCGTGCTTATCCTTGTTTTTCTCTTGTAAGCATCAAGGAGTTTTCCCCTTTCCTAAGATAAGCTGCTGGGTGTAACAGCTGCCAGGATCCAGTCACTGGTGGCAGGTGTCTGTCGGGTGCTGCTGTTCCTGATTTGTGTGCGCTATGCATTTATGATTTGCAAGAGTGTATTCTTCCCCAGGCCTAACCAGCATCTGAAGATGATTGTCATCTTCCAAAATAAAGGTCCCAGAGGCTGTTAYTGTGCTATGCCTCCCTTTACAAGAAAAAGCATGCAAAAAAGCTGCTTTTATTTATTTATTTATTTATTTCTTCCCCCTCCTCCTGGTAATTTTCTCCAGATTCTGTCTCTAAACTGACTGGCTGAAAAGGCAACATTATAGGGGTATCAAAGGGGTATCAGGTTTATTTTTGTTTCATCTGCTTTTTAATACTTGCTAGGAAACTTGATGAAAAACATGAGTGGAAATACATGTGTTAGAGAAACAWTTTTTAAAACTAAACTAGTATTTCAACCAGCCAATGTGGCAACRTCACACCTTTGACAACAGGACTCCAGAACTCTTTAAGAACATCCAATCTAGTGAAGCTGAAAACAAGGCCAAAGACACCTTCAAAATCTGGCAGAGACGAGGTTTTGGCGGAGATCTGAAGGAAGTTTATTTAGGCACTATGTTGAAAAGAAGCTTCTAACTTTCACATCTGCATAAAACTTCATGCCTAGCTTAACTGGAAAAAGAAGAAACTGGAGAGGAATACCATGCTGGGATTTAGCAGAAATCTTGTGGCCTGCAGGAACTGTTCTTAAATTGTACTCACAACTCTGAGTCATATGATCAATTTTATGACTGCCTYATTTCAGGAAGGAAAGAAACTGAAAAGCCTAGACAAGTGTCATTTTCTTCAGTAGTTTTAGTTYAGCTGCACCTTGGCGTGGTGGTCTGTCCCTGAAAGCAGGCTGTTGGCTTGTGTTCAGCGTTGGTGCTTTCTTGCCTCAATCTCTGTTGGTGATGTTTTCAGCTGTCTCTWGGTAGTGGCTCTAACACGGTGGCAGTTTGAGAGCCCTGTTGTTGTCCGTCAAGCGGGGAGTGCAAGTAGTTGTTATGGATAGAGTTGCCGGGGAAGGAGCTGCCTCGTAGATGCAGTGAAAGCTGGTTCAGCTTGATTTGCTCCARTGCTTCGGAGCATTCAGTTAAATAGTGAGTGAGCCAGTTCTCAGGACTAGGAGTGCAAACTTGATATCTTTATCAGTTGATAATTCTGAGTTCAGGGGGGAAAAAAAATGCTCCAGGGTAGGAGTTCAGTTGTTGGTACCATCTTGTAAGCTCACTGGAGAATATTTTCACATGCAGCTGAAAGGAATAGCTGTTTATACCCTCCCTGAGTTGGCAGCCATGGGAGTTTGCCAGGAGTGGCAACTGCTGATGCTATGTAAAGAAAACAAAATCACTCYTGGGCTTGGAAGCCAACAAAGGAACTGCGTTTTGTAAGATTTTTGAGCCTGGGGTGAAGGTCTTACGCAAGYTACGGTGAAGTCCAAAAGAACCGTTTGGTCCG
The DNA here is from genome assembly GCF_003343005.1 of Rhea americana. NCBI lineage: Eukaryota > Metazoa > Chordata > Aves > Rheiformes > Rheidae > Rhea > Rhea americana. The sequence goes on along the minus strand of NW_028187177.1, from coordinate 1,247,736 downwards.
GCAGACAGTGGAATGGAAACCTCAATCGGATTTTGCAGGAGGTAGTGTAGAACGTATCCAAGAGTGGTTCAGTTCCATGAGAAGGCTGGAGCTGGAAAACTTACCGTCTTCCTTCRTCTTGCAGCTGTGACCCATCTGCTTCTGCAGAGGTGGCTCTTGCAGACAGGAGGGAGCTGGCTGCGCTCAGGTTTTCCGAAGGGAGGGACTCTGCGGAGCTGTCCGACTGCCTCGGAGAGATGTGAGTGCAGGGAGCTGCCTCTTGGAAACTGGAGCTGTRTATTTGCTGGATTTGTGGAAGTGCATGTTGTTTTTGGAAGTGGTGGTAGCAGTTGTGAATAGTTTTATTGTCTGCACAATTTGTGAAGCTTAGGAAATTGTCAATATATGATTTTGCATTTTGACCATGAAAAGTTGCTGATTTTTTGATCAATTTACATTACCTTAGTAGCTGCTTSATCTCTTGGTAATGGGTGCCTCAGGATTCAAGAACGCCTTCTCAAGTAGGACAGAAATAAACAAAAAGCCCTCCTCCCCAAGACTAAAAAGTGATAAAAACATTTTGCTGATTGCAGATGATTATAATGCAGCTGCTTGACAAGTGACATCCCAGCCTTGGAAAAATAACATTGGTTCTTCAAGCTATTTTCCAGTCCGTGCAGCACATTAAAATCCTTCATGCACAGCTGGCACATTTAACTTTGATTATATTGTTTAAGTGACTGCTCTGAGAGCAGCCTGGATCTAGTTGCTTGCAGAATTTGAAAATAAGGTTGTTCCAATTCATGTCCAGTTTGTCTCTCTTCCAAAATAACCRACTATCTCAAGTACTTTTAGGGCTGCTAATTAAAGTCTTGTGGCACTCCTATGAGAGAGTCCTTAGAGATGGATGGAGGGACTTACCCAAGGTCGTGTAGTATGTCACTAGAAAAGATGATTATAAAATCCGTGCCCTAATTTGGTCTTGCATGGTTTTCTTTCTCCGGTGCTGAAAACGCCCCACAAAACCACGTGCTGGCTGGGCCGCTTGTGCGTGTTGGTGGGCTCCCTCCCTGCGCTCCGGGACGTGCCAGCCGGGGCCTGGCGCAGCAGGAGCGCGGGGCGGGAAGCGGCAGGCTCGCCGCAGCGGGCCGCGGGGCAGCGCTTCCGCGGGCGGGTGGCCGAAGGGGCGCGTCTGGCTGGAAGCGTGCTCCTAGAGCTGGAATAACGCGGGAGTTCGGAAAGAGGGAGGAGAACTCACCAGAGCCTGTAGGCACTTGTGGTGTTATTGCCTCTTATTTAAAGTCAGGTTCTGGTTTCTGACCCAGACTGCTCCAGTGCCTTTTCTTTCTCCGCCATTGCAAAAAGCGTATTTTAATTTCCCCTGGCATCCCTGCATTCAGGACTCCTCTCTGCCAGCAAGAAGTGGGCAGACTGTAGAAGCTGCTATCCAAAATGGTCATTAGTGGAAAAGGAGATGGTGGCAAGTTGACAAGCTTTGCAAAAAGCTGTTTTAAATGTGTCAGATTCAGCAAATCCTTCTGCAGGCGTATTTGTAGAAAACAGGAATGCAAATGTGTGGYGCTTGAAATACTGCAGCAGCGTTTGACTTGCCTCAGGCCAGACAGAGGCAGGGCGTGTAGGGGCTCGGCGTGCCGCACCAAAGCAGCAGCGAGCCCCGGGCACGCCACGCTGGGGAGAGATGCTCAGGACGATGCTCCTTCACCTGCTGCTGCAAGTATCCCTGCAGCTTGCAACAGGTGAAGTGGGGTGAGGGACTGATTCCAGAGAACTGGCAGCGCGTTTCCTGAAGGAAAGGCAGTTGTTGGTGAGTCGTAGCCTAGGCTGTGATAGCAAACCATTGCTGGGCAGTAGATTGATGACTGTTTCCAGAAGAGCACAGAACAGGAGCCCAAGGAGRTTCAGACTTCAGGGGCAGCAGAAGAGGCTGCTTTTTGCCTGGGTTCTGAATGGCCAAATCCTGCATTCACGCAGGTGTAACCAGAAAGCAGGTCTCCTCTCCAGGCTCTGCCTTGCACCGTGGGACTTGGTGCGCCCACTCTGTTGAGGTGAGGAAGGGCCATGAAAGCAAGGAAAAGAAAGGGACTGTTCTTGTCATGGTAGGAAAGCAGAGCTTGCAAAGGACGATTGCTCTGTTTACCCACTGATACAGATGTGCTGACGGACCAGAGCTCCCCAAGGAGGCAGAAACCTGAGTCACGTCTCTGGGATGGACCTTCTCCTGTTCTCGGCGTGCCTGYGGAGCCAGTGCGCTGTGAGTGGGGTGTCTTGGTGCTGTGCTGATGGACATTTGTGCTCCTCTGCTGCTCTTCTTGGAACCGCAACTGACTAAAATGACTCACTTTTTTTTCCCCCCTCCAGAGCTGCTGCCTTGACTTGCCTGTTACCTGATCCTTGCTAACTGTCCCTGTTGAGCCTCGTGCTTCTTCTGAGAACATTGTGGGGAGGGCTGAGCCTTATTTGTAGCCCCTTTAAGCTCTGCAGTTACCTCTTGAGTGTCAGAAGCAAGGGCAGAGTGGAGAAAGCCTTGCAGGCCTCCCTTGACCAGGTACGCAGGAAGAACTGAGCACCGTTCTCACCATGCTGGGTGGGAAGACTTCTCAACCTGTCCCCGTCAGAGGTTGCTGCGTACTGTTAGCCCATGCCAATGCAACGCAGCAGCGTGGCCATACTTGCRGCAGGAGATGAGGGTTTAGTAAGCAGCTCTGTTGCACCCCGTGGGTTATGGGTTCCCTCCCACGTTGACYTTGCTCTGCTGGGGCTTTGCCTTTGTGTCGTGTTCAAGGCCGCTGTTCTCAAAGCGGCACAAGCAGGATTTGCCAGCTTGTGCTAGTGGCGTCGAGGACCCCGTGGCAGTTCTCACCACTCAGCGGTGGTCCCAGAGTGGCRGTGGAAAAACTTTGACTTTGAAATTGTGCCGATCCCACCCAGTCTCTGAGCAGAGATCTTTCCATGAGGGTGGACTGCAAAGCAGGAGTGGCRTGCTGCTCTTGGAGAAGGTGGCTACGGTGGGTTTATTTTGCCCTTTTCCTCCCCTCCCCTCTGTGTACTTCGAGCTGTGCTGGGGAGGTGCCTGTATTGCTGCAGGGTTGTCTTTGGAGTGGGCTGAGCGCAGATCTGCTGGTATGTTTGAGACTGAAGTGATCCGATAAGAGTCTCGGGAGCGACAGCTTTGTGCGGAGCAGGGAAGCAAGCAGCCTTCACTGGGGCTTGGGGAGCTGGTCTCTGGAGTCTGAACTGGCTCCTCAGAAACTGCTTTTTGATGCAAGTGTCTGTTTTGTGCACTTCTGCATCCCAGACAAGGGCAGAAATCACTGCTTCGGCRTTTACTGTGTGTGCTGGGTGCTCTTCTCCCCTCTGCTGCAGCGGAGACCTCTCAGCGGCCGGAGGATGCCGCCGCGGCCGGGGACCGGCTGGGAAAACGTCAACACTCGCCTCGTACGGCTGCCCCGGAAAGTCTGTTCTCTCAAAAATACAGCAGAAATACTTTTTTTTTTTTTTTAATCCTTGCTTTTAAATCTGAAGTCAGAAAGCCTCTTGCGCTGCAATGTGCCTCTGGCCAGTCCCTGGGAAACCTGGCAAGCGCTCGGGAGGGGACAGGAGGGAGCAGCCAGCGCAGGGCTCGGTCTGGCAGCAAGGGTTACCCCGGAGTCAGGGATAGGGAGTAAATAGCTGTGAATCTGGCAGGGAGCAGGGGACTTTGGGTTCCCCTGGACCACTGGTGTAGGACAAGCTGCTGGTTTGATATTTCAAATTCAATTTTTTTTTCTTTCTCCCCTGCCTTTTAAAATGGCCTGATAAACTGTGACACTGCAATGCCTGGGCCGCTGCCAAAGAGCCCTGGGGYTCGTGTTCCTGACAGCCGCTGCTGCTCCCGCTGCCAGGCTCCTGGCTGCCGCCGCTTTGTGAACTCCCATTTGCCTTTCTTGGCTGGAAAAAAAGGATTAAGTTAGCAGGACGGGAAAATTAATTAGCTGCCATTTTAAGGATGTAGCTTTTGTTGCAGTCCAAAGCATTTTGAAACGACATAGTACRGCTGAGAACAACGTGGGGTTGATTAAAAGGTTTCTACCTCCTCGAATCCAGGATTTATTTGCACCCTGGTTCTCCCCAAGGTGCTTAAGGCTTCAAGGTCACCGTCAAGGCCAGTCCTGCCAGGGGAGTTTTGCCTTTGCTGCTACTTCTGGCCCTGGAAAGCCAGTACTGAAGTTTTCTGCTTGTTTAACATTCAAAATAGCCTTTCTCTGCCCTACCCCGCTGCCCAGGCTGCCTGCCAGGACTTCACAGGCGCCGGCCGGGGACGGCAGGAAGCTGTAAACCGAGCTGCAGCTTCCCTGCCCGGCGAGGCCGAGGCCGGAGCGACGCGGCGGCTCCGGGCAGGATTCCCGCGGCGGCTCCGGGGCAGCGCTGCGCAGAGCGAGGGAGCCCCGAGCACGGGCAGCAAGGAGGGAAAAAAAACCCAAACAAACAAACAAAAAAAACCGCCACCACCACCACCAAAAAACTATTTGAGACTGGGAAGCGACTGCCGTTTCGCGCTTTCTGCGGGGCAGAGCCGTGTTCGGTGTTCGTGCCCCGCTCCTCCTGGGCCGGGGGTAAGCAAAAGGCTCCCTTACAACTCCGACTTGGGAACGAATGCGCGCCATCAGCTGTTATTTTAGGACACGGTGCTGCAGTTCAGCCCTCGTCACCCTCTCCCTGGGAACAGGGATTTTTACTGGTTTCAGTCCCAGCTGGGCGACTGTCACAGCTGTCTCTAATTAGCAAGGGGCAGCAGGAGTGAAGGATTACTGGTGGAAACTGTGTCCTAGCCCCTCACCCTGGGAAAGCAGGGCTAAAGGACTCCTGGCCTCCTCCTCTTTCATACAAAGAGAATTCCCCACTAAACTAATACTGGAGGTAGAGCTGGGGTGAAGAAAACATCAAAATTATTGCAGCCTAAACTGGCTACTTCTGCAGCAAATGCAAATGAACAGCACTTTTTTTTTTTTTTTTTTAATTATTTAATGCAGTAGAAACATCATGTCCTTTAGCCAACTTGGTTCAAGGCTTGATAGCGGTGAAAGTACACTGGGTGAGTTTGGAAACTTCCTATTTGACCCAATCCATTAAGCTGTTGGCACAGCTTCTGTTTTGCTTTTGAAGAAAAGCAGCTTGTCTGTGAGCAATTGATGCCTGCACACTGCAAGATAAGCATGGTGCATCTTTGGGAGCTGGCTAAGGTGCTCCCTCTTTAAAACTGCCTTTTTTTTTTTTTTTTTTTTTGATTGCTATTTTTGACACCCTGATATTCAGTGCTGGACAGGCAAAGAGGAATTTAGACAGCTCAGGAAGTGGATGAAGGGTGAGCCTCCTGCTTTCTTTATGGTGCAATCGTGATTAATGCTGTGGTTGAACAAACTCTTCTAGTTCTTTGCTGCCTTTCCAGACTCTCCCCAGTAAAAAAGCAGAGCCACAAGTGAAAAGCACTCTTGCTCAAGTCCAAGATTTATCAGTCTCCAGTCCTGAGAGCAGGCTGGCTATCTCYTCCAGTGACCATTGCAATACCAAATCTCACATGAGCATGTTCTGTGGGTAGTCAGGGGATTAGCACGTGGCAGAAAAGCCTTCAACTATGTTAAACGGAAGATGGAAAATAGATCAGCTCTACTGGATACRTGGACTAGGAATCTCAAAGATAGTCAGAAATAAGGACAGCCACTCCAAAATAAATTAAGGTTATCAATTTTTATTGGACATTGCAAGATCAATAAGAAAAAATAATTTGTACAGCTTTGTTATGTGATATAACCACTGCTGCTGAAGAGTAAGGCTGCTTGTCACAAGGAAAACGACCTGGTACAGCCAACAGGGCGCTCCTAGCACGACTTGGTCTGAGAAACAGTTTTTCTCCAAGAATGACTTCAGCTGTCACGGAGCAGCACCTTTTACCTTGGGCAGGTCCACGTAGCCTTACAGTAGCGCAAACGGGGCCTCTTAGACATTAAGGGTGAGCGGCCCTGCTCTAAGAGACCCTCTACAAGTGGCTCACCGCCAACCACAGTTGCAGTATCAGTCTGGTACAGTGGTAACTGACTTTGTGCCTTGCTTCTCTCTCCCTCCGTTAATTGTCTGCTGCTTTTCCTCTGTGACTAGCAGGGTCACCTGGCCTGTGCTCAGCCATTTCCTCCACGCAGTGCCTGCCACCAAAGCAGCCCTCTTCCCCAAGGAAGGAGCTCTGCCTGCAACAGAGAGCTGACCTGACGCTTACTATTTTAGAGGCTTTTGGTGACAGCAGCTATCATGAGAGCTGATTTGTCACACCAGCTACAGGGGAGCTAGAACACTCTAGGAAATAATCCAGCAGCTCAGACATTTCCAGCTGGCAGAGTAACCCTTTCTAACCAAACYCTGATGCTTAAGAGTGATTGTAGAGCAGCAGCTATGGATATTGCCCTAGCACTGGGGGACCCACTCCATAGGATGGGCAGAGCTAGAAAAAGAGGCTTCAGTTTACACAGTATCTTTGCTAAGCTTTTTGCCTTTGAGAGTTCTAAACAATTTAAAAAAAAATGGATGCTAGGACAAAAGGCTGACTTTGCACAGAGGCAGAACAACATCCCCAGACTATGCAAACTCCTACTTGGCCCCATCAGTAMCTCGAACTACCATCTCTTGGCTATGTCAGGTAACTGGGAGAAGGGTATTCCATTGCTGGACTGAAATGCCAGACCAAGAAAAAAAAATCAGCTTTGCTTCATGCTATCTCCACCTAAGGGGAGATCAGAATTTAGAAGTCAGTAAGAGTTAAGGACCRTAACGTCTGTCCTAGGACATATAATCAAGACAGTCATCTTAAATCAACTAAGGGCTCAGCTGCAGAAAGAAAGCAATTTCGTAGGCTCTGCTGGCAGAGAAAGAGTAGTTGTACCATGACCAGCTGACTACCTGTACTGTGCTAATGCCAGTAAACAGATACAGCTGCTGGACCTACCACTGGAACATTTACAGGATGGATATTTCTTACTGATACTTAAAACATTTCTCATAGAAGATGACTCAGGAACTACTATCCGGTGCCATTTTGAGGTACTAAAATGCCATTCAGCCATCTGATGAACATTCCCATATACACAACCAAAGAGAACAAAAGTACAGTGGGTAAACAAGGTGAGCATTGTAGATTATTTATGTGATTAGAAGTGAGCTGCCTTCCCACACAGGCACCAAATGTACAGCCACATCCCAGGCAACTTGGGGCAACGTAGGACACTTTACATTTAAACAAAGGAGGACAACAAAGAAATAACATGGTAAAGAAAACTTGGGGAAAAAACAATCAAACTTCACAGAACTATTTATCAGCACTGTTAAAAAAAAAAAAAAAAAAAAAAAAAAGCAACCTTTTTGACTTCCCATGCAGGTCTCCTAGGCATTCTAGGAACAGGAGATGCTGCCCTTTTTCTGCTGTTAAATGATGCAGTGCACACAGTATTTCTGAAGGAGTTCCATAAACTGTAGTGCAAGCAAACTGAGAAAATAAATAGCACTCAAAACATTCCTTCTTGTCAAAGAATATTAAATGCAGTAAAAACTAGCTTGCTTTTTTGTTTTAACTGAAGTCTGCTGCAACTTTTTTAATATATGAAAATTTGAAGATGTGTTTCACAGCATAACTGTAGAATAATTTACATTGTGTTGCCAATTCACAATTCAGTCATTTTTGTTAACAGTGTACAAAGAAGGTCCTTAGTTTGTTTATATATATATATATATATATATACTTTATAAAGTCTGGAAGATCAATATAAATACTGCTCCAGAAATTAAAAAAAGTGTTTACATCCCCAGCTTGAATATTACATCTCAGTGTCCTGGATTATTATTATAATCTGTAAAAGTCTTAACGGCGCAGAGGTTCAAGTTTTCGAAATTTCAGTGACGAGCTGGATGACAAAGCATCTTGGTTTGAAGAAGAATTCACTAGGTCTGGGGACTGGAACAATACTCTACCACGATGATTAAATACATAAAAAGATGGATGGTTCCTTAATGTGTCAAATGTCCTTCAAAATAAATGTAAAAAGTCAAAGTTAATACTGCTTTAGAATGGTGGTTTTAGAAGAGTCAAGTCTAGGACATATCAACTTTTATAGACAAAGAAATACAAGTTTTGAACCCAAAGTTCAGGGTAAGTAGGTGCACTTTACAAGTCTACTTAAACCAAAATGCAGTGCAGTTGAGAAATACAAAGCCAAAGAGCCAGAAAAAACAGTGACTGCTCAATACATGGACATTGCTCGCACCACAAATTTCTTCCTTGAGCTTAGAGGCAGGTCTGTAGATTACTACCTGCAAATGTACCTAACATGCCAGCCTTACTTCAGCTGTCACTTGTATTAATACCTCAACACTMTTTACCATCAGCTTGCCGTCCTTTTCCATGCCTGAAGTCCAAGCTTTTAGGTAAATGCTATGAAATATAGTAATACTGTGTCTTACTGTCTGTGCAGTCATTTAATTCCTCTATCAACTCTGCAAGACAAGATTTTGGACAAGGAAAAGCAAGAAGCTCATTTCATTTGTTCCTGTTATCTAACTGTCTGAAATTCCACACACTTCTGCCTTCTTAGATGTGTCTGTTCTTCTCTGTGTTACATCTATAACATGCACTTAAGAAGAACTGAGCTAAAGAGAGAGCAAGTCCAATGCTGCTGCTTCACAGATGTGCTCAGTTTATATAGAAAGATGCAGATAAATGTACTTAGGAAAAGAAGAAATAAAGCATACTTATTTTTTAGTTCTGAAGTGGCATCCATGTCTTTAAATTCTCCTGCGATATGTACTATCCCATAGCAGGTAACTGCAAAGGCTAACAGAGTTTGAAGAACTATCTGTAACAAGAAGGAAATACAAGGTGACATATACATTACTAAGTGTTTGTAGTGTTTACAAAAACATCCCATCTTCTAAACAAATGCTTTACAGAGGTGGGCATTTCAACAGTAGGGAAACTGAAGCATACAAAGGTTAAATAACTCACCTAGGGTAGCAGAGCAAAACAGCTGCAGAGCTGAAAGGCACTTAAGATGCCTGACATCCAGTCTGCATTGCATGAACTAATTGATTCAYGCAGGTCCTCAGCAAGATCCTGTCTTCCTTAGAAGGACACACTTTGTTCCTGTGCACTTAAGGATCTAATACTCTGAAAAAYGCATTAGCTGCCAACACACACTCTACAGAGGTGACAGTTGTTACCCTGCCTAAACACTGCCTGGTAGTGCTGGGTATTTCATCTCCTTAACTTTTAAGCAGAAATGGAACGGATAATAATTAAAGTGGAATAAAAAGAAAGAAAAACAAAACCCAACAAAACTTCTTGAAGGAGACAGTGCTGGGATCAGCACAGGCACACAGCCACACCGGATAAACAGATCTCAGCCAACAAAAGCCAGGGGGAGGAGGATGTTTATGCTGCAAAGCAGGAGATGAATGCAAAGACTCTCTGAGGCTTAAGATATGTTGGGAGAGTTTCTAGTGCTTCGGCAGAGCTGTAAAGAAGCAGTGGGAAGTCGGACCTGGGGCTTGTTCTCGCTGACAGATCTAACACACTGCAGGGAGTGGGGACAAGAAAATGAGGTTCCTCTAGACTTGAAAGCAAGCGCAATTTAAGAACTGCTTTACTCTTACCTATCACATTAAAGAGAAACTGAGTGAGATTAAACAGCACGACACCTTTCAAACACAGTAAAAGCCTTAAACTTACATCTATCGGCAAGGTTTCATCTTCCTTTTCTGTTAGTCGCATGTAAGAACGATCTACAAAACAGAAGCACACGGAAGCGTCACAAGGGAGCGCGGCGCCACCGGCGCGACCGCCTGCCGTCGGCCTGGCGCACACGGCGCG
>NW_028187177.1:1236132-1237239 GCF_003343005.1 Rhea americana | reverse complement strand
CACACACACACAAGGGACTAAGGTTCCTCCTCCCCGTGAGCAGTGCTGAAGCCGTTTGGGGCTTTGGCTTYATTTTCGTTGTCCATGTGTTTAACCTCGAAGCTCAAGGGACCCTTGGAAGGAAAAAGAGACGTGGCAGCGTGTCCAGGCAAGGCAGGGCAACCCCGGCTTCCCGGCACAGCCACGCTGCCCTCCTACAGCCTGTATCTTCCGTGCCCTACAGGCACAAAAACTATCACTTGAGGGTGTTTTCTGCAAATCACCTTTAAGCAGATCACTGCAGCGGTTACTGGAGTCCTTGTCCCGAAGGCTGCACAAATCTGCCCATTTCCAGCAGTGGTAATGGAGACCAGGCCCTCACCCCACCTTGGGGCTGCAGACGGTAAGGCTCCACTCGGCCAGGCTATGTGGAGCCCGTGCACACAGCGTGGTGTCAGCGCATCTTCTCCCAGCAGGATCCCCTGCCAGCCTGGCCTTGGGTAGCCTGACGCATGCCCCTCCAACGCACCTCATGAACAAAACCTCAATCACTCATCTGGGGGGTCTCGCAAAGCTAGGGCCTGCATAAAATTTCTTTCTTGCAATCTTGCTACCCTTTTTAAAAAGCCATTTTTATCCTGGCAATCTTGCAAAGCTATCCCCTCACAATCCTGCAAACTACTTTTTGCACCCTTGAGACCTGTTCTGTTCCCTTGCAAGCTTGCAACCCCTTCTTTGCATTTTTGCCTTTCCTTTATTATCTTGCAACTCCCTCTCCTTTTCACCCTTACTTATTTTTTTCCCTTACAAACCTCTTTCTGCACATCTTTGCATTTTTTTTTCCTTTGCAAGCTTGCACCCCGCCCTTTTCCTACATCCTTCCAACCTTTTTCCCCTTGCAAACTTGCAAACCCCCTTCCCCACAGCTGGGCAATGTTTTCCCCTTGCAAGCTTGCAAAACCCATTCCCCACACTTGTGCAATCGGTTTTTCCCTTGCAAGTTTGCAACCCCCCCCCCTTCCCCACATCCGTGCAACCAGTTTCTCCCTTGCAAGCTGGCAAACCCTCYTCTTTGCACCCTTGCAGCCCCCTTCCCGTCGCGGACGCCCTGCCGCGGCCCCGCCGCCG
>NW_028187177.1:1226106-1235853 GCF_003343005.1 Rhea americana | reverse complement strand
GGCGCTGGAGGAGGAGATCGTGTCGGAGAAGGCGGCGGAGGAGAGTCACCGGCAGGACAGCGCCAACCTGCTCGTCTTCATCCTGCTGCTCACCCTCACCATCCTCACCATCTGGCTCTTCAAGCACCGCCGCGCCCGCTTCCTGCACGAGACMGGGCTGGCCATGATCTACGGTGAGGGGCGACGGGCGGGGGGGCGGCACCCCTGCATTGCACCGCCGTGTAAGCCCCGCTTTGCGCTGCAGCCCCGCGCATGGCACCCTTTGCTCTGCACCCCCGTGCAGGGCCCCCGTGCAAGGCCCCCCTCTGCATTGCACCCCCGTGCCAGCCCCCCCCCCCCGGCATTGCCCTCCCCCTGTGCATAGCCCCCTTACGTTGCCCCCTCCTAGACTGTCTCCCTCCGTGCATGATGCCTCCCATCCGTTCCCTCCCTCCCCGTGCATTGCATTGCCCCCCCAGTGCATCGGCCCCCTGCATTGCCCCCTTGCAAGGCCTTGCATGGCCCCTTCATTGCCCCTAYGCATGGCCCTCGTRCATKACCCCCGTGCAAGCCACCCTCTGCAAGGCCTTGTGCTTCCCCGCGCAAGCTGGCCCAGGCACCCTGGGCTCCCCCACACCTCTGTGCAAGCCCTGGGCACCCACCGTGCTATCTTCCCCATGCACGAGTGCCCAGGTCCCCTGTGCAAGCRGGTGCCTCCCCCCAGTGTGCGAGACCCCCACCCCTGGCTTTCCCTGCAGGGGCTGGTGCAGACCTGCGTGAGCTGGGACCATGCCAGGCYGGTTCCTGGTCCCTGGACGTGCTGGTCCTCGCACCCAGGTTTCAGGGATTAGCCAGCCCCTTCCCAGGCAATCCCGGGGCGGTGCGGATTTGGGCCGGGCGCCTGGCTGGTGCCGCTGGGTTTGCTGCAGCCTGTTAAGTGGGCAGGGGCTCTCCCGTCCCGAAGGGAGGGCAGTGGGGCCGCGGGCAGGCTCAGGGAAGAGGTGCTCGGGCGTTCGCAGGCTCTCTGCAGCCGATACGGTCTCCTTCGGGGTCATCCCTTTGCAGCATCCCCTTGCGTGCCAGGCATCGTGGCCCCGTCCTGGCTCGCTGCGCCGTGTCCCCGGGCCAGGCGTCACCCGGGCCCTGGTGGGGCTCTCCGGCAACGCCGGCAGGGACCCCGGCTGCAGCGTTTGCAGCCGTTTGCAGCCGTTTGCAGCCCGTCAGGAGAAGTGCTTGCACTGCTACTCCTACAAGCGTTCGTGCCGGCGGCAGTCCCAGGCGGAGAGCAGGGCCTGGCGAGGCCGTTTGGGCAGACGCCGCTGCAGTCTGGACCTTCGCTGCATAGGGGTCTTTTGGGGACTGGATTCCTCCTGCTGGGGGGACGAGACCTGGGTGAGCTGCGCAGCGAGGCCATAGCCTGCACCGTGTGGCCTGAGGTTGCCTTGCCCGCCTGGGGTTCAACCAGAGCAGAACTGAGAGCGGTTAACCCAACCGCAGACCCTTCTCTGGACGGGGTTTATGGAGTTTAGGATTGAAAAGGCGTCTTCTGCGGAGTGCTGGAGTTAGCATCTGCTCTCCGTGCCTTTCCGCCCGTCGCCGGCTGCAGCGATGTGCGACCAGGCTGGCGCTGGCTGGCAGCGGAGACGTTGCCGGGTTCCCCAGCCGGCAGGGCGCTCTGCTTAAAAGCTGTGACTTTGTGCATTCAGGCCGCTGGCTTTGGTTATCCTAAATCTCCATTAATTGGAGGTGTCCTTCCAAACGAAGGGGTGGAGCAAAGTGCTTGAGCCCAGAGGCACGAAATCACGGTCCRTGTTTACAAATCAGCGCGAGCCCTCGGCGAAGCCGAGGCGTGCGTTGCTGGCCTCCTTCCTCTTCCATTTATCCTCTTCTATTTATTCTTTCAAACTTGCCCTAACTTGGTTCTTTTCCCGGAGTTTTCTTGTGCTTCACCCTGCCTTTGCCCCCTAACGCCATCCGAGTGCTGGAGGACGAGCTGTGTCCTCTCGGCGCCCTGCTCATCGGTAAAACGCAYCTTTGCTGCCTGCTCTTTTATACACTGTGCTGAAGAGAATTATTAGCAAAATAAGTAATGTCACCAGACCGGTTGCACGGCAAAATCCCGAGTTTATTTCTGCTGCCGAGACTTTGGCGTTTTGTGTCCCGCGGCACGAGAGCCGCTTTAGGAAGGGGGCGGCGCGGTTCCCCAGGGCTTGGTGAGGCCGTGGTTCTCCGGTGAGGGCTGGAAGGCTGCAGGGAGCGAGGAGGTTCGCTTCTGATGCGCTGTCCCGCCCCCCTGCGATGCTTTCAGCCTGGACAAAGCCGGCTGAAAATGTGGAAGTGCTGCACTCGGCAGCCTTTGAAATAGTTACTTAAACCTGGGCAAGAAAAGTGATTAAAAAAAAAAAAAACTTGTCTTTCTCTAATTTTTTTTTCTTTAAAAAAAGCAAAGACAAGTAAAACTTCTTGCATATGTCTCTTTCTGCTGAAATACTCTTGCGCCTGTGTTTCTGCTCCAAGTTACAAGCTCCCGCTTTGGGTGGATTTGCATCTGGCACGCTGCGCGCTCTGCTCCGAGCCGACCTTGCCGAGCTGGGCACGGTTTGACGTGGCTTCGTTGTGGGAGGCCGTAGGTGGTCGGCAGCCCTAAAGCTTCGCGCGTCCAAGATACTCAAAATTTAGGGTAGCAAAGCGGACTTATTTATTTCTCCTTGGGCTGTGCTGGGGCATGTGGCTGGAGGCAGCTTCTGGAGAAGTTTAGCTTCCTTGGTTCCCTCCCGATTTGCCTGTATCTTAACTGTCTGCGGCCGCGATGTTCTCAGCCGCTCGCTACGTTTCTCGTGCCTTTTCTGCCCATCCTGTGCGCTGTCGTCGTGCCTCCCCAGGCCTGAGCTGCGGTGTCTCGGGCTTCGTTTCCAATCCCGGCTCGGAAATCCTCGGCGGCACCTCGAAGAGCCCCGCGGCTGGACGCGGGGAGCTCTGGGACGCTCTGAGGCGGTGCCCTACGGCGCGGAATAAAATGCCTGAGTTGGGGAGTCCCAAGCGCGGCGGTCGGGGCCGATGCTGTAGGTTTATCCGTCCCGTTCCCCTTATCCCATTCCTGGCTGCAGCGGGAATTTGGCTACGAGCCGAGCGGGGCTGGCGCAGGGGGGCCCGGAGCGGCCGCGTTGCCGGCAGGGCTCCCCGCTCCCACGGGCAGTGCCGCGGACTCCGCCGCGCTCCCGCGTGCCTCAGAGCTTGTCGTAAGCGGGAGGCTGGGAGACGGGGGCAAGATCCAAGATGTTTATGGCTCAGCGCTGCTTTAGTCCAGCAGTTTCCAGAGCCGCCTGAGCTGAAGGCTGCGTGGAAAAAGCATCGTGTGGGACGTCCTCTCCCACCCCAGCCTGCAGTTTTGCACCTGAAATGACGCTTGTGTCCCGAAGCGCAGGCTCCTCAGCTGCAGCTCGTCAGCTGCGCTGCAAATTCAGCGTGCCCTGTAAATCGCTGACTTGCAACTTAACCCCCCCCCCCGGATCATCCCACACGGCAGCTGATCCGGAGGCAGCGCCGGCATGCAGGGAACGCGGGAAGGACCCGGGCGGCCGGCTCTCGGGGAGCGGGGGATTGCCGCGCGCGCGGGGCGGCAGCCGCCTCGGCGCGGGGCTCGCGGGGCCGCCGGGAGCCCGGCCCCGCGGCGCGCCTCGCTCACGCCGGCCTCTCCGCAGGCGTCCTGGTCGGCGTGGTGCTCCGCTACGGCATCCACGTCCCCAGCGACGTCAACAACGTGACGCTGAGCTGCCAAGTGCAGACCAGCCCCGCCACGCTGCTGGTGAACGTCAGCGGCAAGTACTACGAGTACACGCTGAAGGGGGAAATCAGCGCCCAGGAGCTCAACAACGTCCAGGATAACGAAATGCTGAGGAAGGTGAGGGGGCCGGCGCGCGCGGGGAGCGCTGCTGCTCGGCCGGGGCCGAGTCGAGCGCCCGGCGCGATGAAGCTGTCGTTTCAGCTCGTCTCAGCTTGAGCCGTCTGAACTCGGGGCCGCGTCCCCGAAAGATCCCTGGCGCGTCCTCACGGTGTTCGCCTGGCGCCGCTGGCTAACACAAACTCTGTGTTTTATGTCAGTCGTCTTTGAGTTTCGTCTTGCAAAATCTTAACGTCCATTTAAACCTTTTTTTTTCTTTCTTTTTGCAGGTGACTTTTGATCCCGAGGTGTTTTTCAACATTTTGCTTCCTCCGATTATATTCTATGCAGGCTACAGCTTGAAAAGGGTACGTGCCGTTACAGCGCCTACGTTTTTAGTTTCTCTGCCTCCAGAGCGTTTTTAATGCTCGAGAGCGTTTTGATGCTTGGTCAGCAGGCCAAGTCTGCGGTGTCAGGTACGGCTTTTTCCCCGGTACACGCGGGATTTTGGGAAGCGGGGCTGAGCGCGCCTCGGGAGGCCGCGTCCGTCCGTCGCTCTGCCCCAGGGAAGGTCGGCAGCCGGGACGGTTTCCAGGTTTTGACCCGAGCGGAGGTTGAGGGAGGATTACGCTTCCTCAGAGATGCAGGTTCAAAGGCCGTTTTCGAGTCTTTGCGTGCGGCTGGGTCATCTGAGGCTTTTTGTGGGGTTAGGGAGGTGGGAAGGCTTTAGAAAGCAGCAAGTCGCTCGCTGGACGAGCAGCTCTCCGCGACGCAGGTTTGGAAGGAGAAGGGGAAGGAGGGTGTCTGGTGTGCGGGAGGAGGAAGGAGGAATCGTGCTAGGTCAGGAAATCGATCCCTGGGACTCACAACAGCAGCTTGTTAAACACCCTGGTGCAAGGAAGCCATGTGCTTGTGCTTATTAATGCCGCATTAAGGTCTGCAGGGGCAGCCGGGCTTGTCCGGCCCCRCGGCGTCTCAGCGGGACGCGGGCTGCCGCGGGCGCTGTGCCGTCACCTGTGCCGTGGTGGGCAAGGCGCGAAATAAAGCGTTGCTCAGGGCTTTCCTCCTCTCCTTCTAGAGGCATTTCTTCAGAAACTTGGGATCGATCCTAGCGTACGCTTTTCTCGGGACTGCCATTTCCTGCCTGGTGATCGGGTGAGTAGCCTGAGCGCGAGCTGGTTCCTCCGCGCGGGTCTGRGCTCACCCGGCTGCGATGCTCTGGGCCAGGGAGCTGCAGGCGCTAACCCCAGCCTCGAAAGATAAGACGGGCTTTCTGCTCCTGCTGCTCAGTGGGGGTGAATATTGCTATTTGCTGTCCAAGCTTTCGTTCTGCGGACAGGATGGATTGCTGTCTAATTCCACCGTGTTTTTCAGTTTCTGATACTGAATATTGATATACATAGAAAGGAATGTTTTACAGTTCTGTGTACAGATTTTCTTAAAAAAAGAAATTCAAAAGCACAACAGCAAACAGAGGTAATGCACAAGACAYGAGAGTAGAGGGTAGGGTCCAAGAATCGTAAGCACGAGCGCTCTCCTCCCTCGCTGGAAGCAGGTACTGAGATGCGGTCTGAGATCGCAAGCAGAGGGAGTAGCTGATTCCTGTTCTGAATAGTTGCGTGCTGGCCCGCGCMGGGTGCTTTCCGCTGGAAAGCCCGGTGGATCCAAGCAAACTCAGCATCGACATTATGTGATCCTAACTGCAGGTTTTGGCCGTTTCGAAGCCCGGCCAAGGTTGTTCCCCCAAAGTGTGTTAATATGAAATGCTGAGATGCGTTTGCAGGACGGTCGCTGCTGCCCGTCCCACCAGCTCGAGGCGGGCTCGGCCTGTCTGTGGCTTTTCTTCAGCCATGCCAGGCTAGCTAAATCCCCGCCGGAGCACGTGGCGTGCGCTATGTGTGGGACGTGGTGGCAAGCACCTCCGCGTTCCCGCGCTCCCCGCTGAGACCGTAACCCCGGTGTTTCAGCCGGCTCAGCTCGTGCGGCTCCCGCCTCCGCTGCTCCTGTGTGTGGGTAACTTTAGGGGTTAATCTGGCAACGTCTGGGGAGCCCAACTGAAATGTTGTCTGCATCTGCTTCAAATATGGGTCTTTCTGTCCTCTGATTCCACAGCTCCATCATGTACGGCTGCGTTGCCTTGATGAAAGTCACGGGGCAGCTCGGCGGAGACTTCTACTTCACCGACTGCCTCCTGTTCGGTGCTATCGTATCGGCTACTGACCCAGGTATATGAACTGGTTGTTCTTTTTTCCTCCTCTTCCCTACATTTTGCTCTGTTTTGAGTTGTGGTAAAGAGGGGAAGAAAGGAGAGAACTGAAATCTGTGGAATTTCCCTCTTTCTGARTCTCTGAGTTTATTTTAAGTTTGCGTGCAATGTTTTTAGAGAACAAACTTGTCTCAAAAAAAATTTTTTTGGGTTCCTTCCAGTTAAGCGTAGTATCTTTTCCAAGCCTCCTTTTTCTAAATCTTTATCTCTGCAGTGAAGTCCTAGGCAGCCTCTTCCTTACTYCACTGGGCTTTGGGGCAGGTCCGCTGTATTTCTGACGTGCTGCGCAAGCAGCTGACGCAGAGCAAGATGCCTGATTCTGGGGAGGTTTTAGTTCCTGCCTCTTAAAATTGGTATCCCCCAGCTTACGTTTTGATGGGATTTTTGGAAGGTGTTAATCTAATTGAAAATTGGTCTTAATAAAAAGTATCTTGAGGACAGTAGTGACAGCTTTGTCTGTTCAAGCACTTTGTAAAACCAAACTGTGAAAAAYCTTGGCCTTGTTCAACTGAATTTCAGTTAGTTCGGAATTGTTTTCACATGGCAGCTGTTGAGCTGCGTGTTCCAACTTCACCTAAAAACACGAGACTGCGCAAAGCCTCTTCCTTCCTCCTGTCCTGKGCCGAACAGATCTTGAATTTCTTCCTTTGCAGCTTGGCTGCTGTGTTTGAGAATAGCGTGGCGGGGCTTGGGGAGGAGGCAGCCTCATCTGCCTGCCGGCGCTGCCGTGGCTCCAGGAGGTCTTTTTAGAAGCAGGTAGTGGTCAGTTTTTCGTGGAAAGGGGAAACCACATTCCTGGATGAGCCAAGTCTTTGCTCCTTTTGAAAGAAGTGTCCTTGATTGTCATTTCTGGATGAATTTGGACTSAACTTGCTCATCCTGAGAATTGATCATTCCCATTTTCAAAGGCAAAAAGCATTATGCRTATGTGTGCATGTGTATACGTACACAYGCACACACATATATATACATACACACGTAGATATTTTTKTCAATAATAATGCTGCAGAATATAACCTTTTCCACTGCAGCAGCCACATCTGTCTATGAAGTGGAGATCCGAGATGTGCATTCTCGATGAGGTTTTAATGAATTTTTTGTTTGTGTTTCCCTAAAATTTGCTAAGTATTGGTATGCTATTTAGTGCTGACATTTTTATTAAAAACAATCTTTTTTAAAAAAAAAAAGTGAAAGCGATTTCCCAGCTTTGCTGAGCACATCCTGGGGGAGGGCGTTCCCACGTGCCTCCTTGGATGGAGCCCGGAGGCTGCGGGRTCTCGGCGTCTTCCCCGAAACGGGGAGCCGCCGTTGAGAGGGGCGTGCGTTTGGGAAGGGATGGATCCCTCTGGTGTGCAGGGGTGGATCCCTGGCGGTCGCTTTGAAGGGCTTTCGGAGCCGCTACCGGATCGAGCCCAGCCCGCTGCAGCGCGGCGCTGCGTGCCGTGCCGTGCGCTGYGTCGTGCTTGCTTTGGAGGTTGCCTGGCTTTTGTACGGGTGCACAAAGCCTGTTGTGCTTTCRATACCTCGGAGCCGCGGGATTGCGGAGAGGGGTGAGCGCGCTCGGACCTCTGTTACGTGGCCGCGGATCACGAGAAACCCCCAAATGGGATTTGGGCCCGTGCCTGGCTCTTCCTGCTTAGGTCTGAAATGCAAACGCGTCCGTGCCAGCACTTCCCGGCGCGTCGCCCCGCGTTGCATCGACTCCCGGGGCTTCTCTCGGGGCGTCGGGYGGACGGAAACGACAGCCGTCCGTCCGAGACGGGAGCGGACGCCCCTCGCGAGCCCCCATCCCTGCCGCSACGCGGGACGTCCGTGCGCGGACGCTCCGAGCCAGCTCCGGTCCGGAGCGGCTGGAGAGCGCGTGTGGACGCGGTGCCGTGGCCCGGCCCGCGGTGCCGGCGCTCGGAGCTGCGGGAGGGTCTCGGGCACGTCCGCCTGCGACGYGTGGCAGCCGGCGTGTGCTTTAATACCTGGAGAGAGAGGGTAGAGCTGGGTCGCAAAGCGGGTGCAAGGCTTGGAGGGCAGACGGAAGAAGGTCGCAAGGGGCACGGGCGGGAGCGTCGCAGCGGACGGGCTCGGACGGGCGGGACGGCGGCTTTCCGCAGGGGGTGTTTTGTCTTTGATGATGCAAAAATAACGGCACCTTTCTGAATGTCTCTCTATTTTTCTATTTGTCAGTGACTGTTCTTGCCATATTCCATGAGCTCCAGGTTGATGTTGAGCTGTATGCCCTTCTCTTTGGCGAAAGCGTCCTCAATGATGCCGTTGCCATAGTGCTGTCTTCGTAAGTGTGTTCTGTTTTTATTTTTAATTGTTGTGTGTGTTACATGTCAGGYGGTGGGGGAGCCACCTGCCCTTGCTCCTCTCAGATACGAGCATCAGTAGTTGCAAGACCAGGATTCCCTATTAACACTCCCTGAAAGCCATAGTGACCTCCAGATTAGTCTCCTCACTGAAGATTGCTGTTTGGGAGCGTGGGTCATCATTACAACTACCCCGTCTATGATGTATAGTTTAATTCGTTTCTTTTATGGCCTGTTGACCTCATCAGAAGGAATTTTTTATGTCCTCTGAAATGAAAAAAGCATCATGTCTGCTCTTCAGCCAGAGTATCCCCCTGAAGCCCCTCTCAGGTGGGCTTGCTCCTACTTCCTTGGCCTCCTATCCACAAATTCCTGCTTTGGCTTAGGTGGAAACAGTTGGTAAAGCAGCTGTGTCCTTCCTCTGCCCCCTTTCCTGCACCAAGGGTGTGACGTTTCTTACAACTGGGGTTAATATACTGGACTGAACATCCACACTGGAAACTTGGTGGCTCCCTAAAGGACGTTTTAAAACATTTTGGCACATAGAGCATATTTTATCTGCATTTTCATCGTGTTGTCATCATGGGAGTTTGTTTGGAAATGCATAATATCTGCAATCGTGACAGGTTAACTTATAGCTAAGACTAATGCAGAAAGTATTTCCGGAGTACTCGTCACTCCAGCGTGCTGATTGCGTGGGCTTTGCTGATGTRTAGGCACTAAGTAGCGTGTCGTGAGCCTCGTGTCTCGCCTGGGTTGCATTTACTACGCGCAGCGGTGCTGCTGAGGTGTCTGGAGCTGTTGGAGTCGCTCGCTCTGGCTCTCGGCTGGACGCGTCAGCGCCGGGGCGAGAGCAGACGCCGCGCAGCCGGGTCCCGTCCGCGGTTCGGGCCCCTCTCGGGGGCGAGACGCGTTGCGGCGGTTCGACGGCCGCCCCGCAGCACGCGGGGCTGCGCGGGGGCCCCCGGGCGGGCAGCGCGTGGCCCTTCGAAACCCTGCCGCCGCGGCTCTCCGTCGGCTCCCGCGTGCTCGGCCCGAGGGGGCTGACGCTGGCCGAGGCGCGTGCGGAGGGAGGTGTCGCGGGGCCCGGCGGGGCGCACGGAGGGCAGCGGTGGTGGGAGCGTTTTCGCTAGCGGCTCGAGAAGCAAAACCAGAGAGAAAGCTGCAAGAGGTTAAAATGCAAAACCAACCTCCATGCAGAGGAAATGAAACCAGTGTGGATAAAAAAAAAAAAAAAGGAAGAAGAACATGCTGGTGAATGGAAAGTGAAAGGTAGGATTGAGGAAAGAAATCAAATCACAGGAGAAATTTGTGGCTTT